>NC_142109.1:30800000-31015000 GCF_056152115.1 Neolamprologus brichardi | reverse complement strand
CAAAACCACATGCAAGTAATATATCAGGGTGCAGACAGCATAAATCCTTTTGAACTGGCCTTCACTTTCCTGTGGCTCATGTTTAAAAGGTCTGCAGCCCACTGATGTATGCATGCTATCTCTCCCTGTAACTCTGAAGGTCTTTTAGAAGTCACCACTAACTAGAAACTGGGGAATAGGTTGTCTGGGCTGACGGAGAAGCGAATGGGGTCCCCCCAAGAGGCTCCGTCAGTTCCCAAAAGCTCACACCTCAAACAGATTCTCTTTCATGTGGACTATTAGCATCAGGTAACGCTGTAGCCCACTGCTTTGAAGTCAACGCAGATATCAAAGGATTGGGGAGAGATAGGGAAAGGCGACATAGACGAGGACTGTATTTAGATATGACTTGTACATTGCATGTGAATGAGCACAGTGCAGAGTAAAAACTGTCGCACACAGCATTAATATCATCACTGGCAGATCACTACTGGCTATAGTCACCTCATTAAAATTGTGACAAATAAATGTTTCGTCTAATTGTTTATCTAGGGGACAAAATAATTTCAGTGATGGCACAAGTAGTTTGCTAATACAAACTAAGAATAGGCCACTGGCAGCACAAGATGTCTGAATTTTCAACAGTGTCAAGGGGTAAAGTGTTGAAGGGTAAGTTGTGTGAATGTGTCAAACACACCGCTGTCACTGAAAAATGTTCATCTGCTTTTCCCAGTGCTAAAAAAGTGCATATCCCCAGTGGTAAAAAAGTGCATATCCCCAGTGCTAAAAAAAGAGGGTCATGGCCTAGCACTCCAGATGTGTTTCTCACACACCATTTTGTGCAAAGACTTGTGTCTGAGTGGTGCGCTTCAATCCAGAGCAGTCCATGCTGCACGATCGCTGCAGGGGGGGGGGAGATTTAGCTGAAGTGCTTCCACCCTTCACTGTTAATCCTGTGGCTGCACAGAGGAAGAGAATAACAGAGAGAAGTGCATGTAACCAAGGAAAGTTCTGTGGGTTCAGCCAAGTGTGAACACCAGACATGTGGGGTACTGGAAGAAAGCCCGATACCCACCTACTCAGGGCCTTTCTCAAAAACAAACAGCACGATTGATTGTGTATATGAACAATAAACAATTGTTGGACCCCCAACCCTCACAGGAGCAGTATCTTGCTTAACTGTTTTTCAACTTTTTACAAAATTCATAAACTCTAAAAATCGATTGCTCTTGTTGATGAAGCAGTAAGACTGCTACAATAAACTTTCCACGATACTCCATCTTCATCACTATATGGTCACACCTTTCTAAGCTAAGACCAACCTTTCATTGATGGTTGATATAAAATAAATTGCTGTCAATGTTCAACAGACACCTGGTATAAAACTCCAGTATATTGTTAATTATACAGAGCTGATGCTGCTTACTAAATATTGTAGAAACTCCTTTGGCAAAGGCTGAAATGCAATAGACATCAATGCTGACAGTCACACAAACTCACAATTTTGCCAAATAATTGGGTTTTTTCCCTTCATACCATGGGCAATCATCATCTTGGTCCATGATGCATGTGGGAAAAATAGTTTTCACACAACATCCAAGCTCAGCAAAGTTATATGTACTGAGAAATTGTAGGTGTGCAACCAAGTGGTTTGCAGCCCTTCATCTAACAGCTCACTGTGGCTACTCCCTCATGTTCCATTACTGACTGCAATATTTAAGACCTGTCAAAAAAAATCCAAAAACTGTTGCCTTGATTTGCCAATGCATTATTAATGAACAGTGGCTGTTAGTCTATAATCTTTTTCTTAAGACCGTTTCACAATATTTTAGGTATTTAAAGTCATTAAAATGCGTTTAATGTGACGTGTGGATGGTAGGAAAAGCTGGGCTTGCATTAGGAACATAGTTCTGATATTTTTCTAGGCAGAATGATTTTTTTGTTTAATATTTATAATTAGTTGTATTTATGGAAACAGTGGATACTTGAACTAGGATACAGGTTAGGTGCATTGACATACACACGTATATTAGTATAAAACATAGTTACAAAGTGACATACTCTATTTGAGATATAGTCAAGACACTTAAATTAGCGTTTTGTTTCCTGTGAATATGCAAAATAAATTGAGGTAATGATCACGAAAAAAAATAAAAAAGTGACGTGAGCTTAAATACCATCTTTGTGACACAGGATTGAATATTTGATCACTTCAATAACTCATGTGCTATCTGAACTGTGAACGTGAACGTGTAAAACGCTGAACGTGTTCTCATTAGAAATTGCACTGTAATGCTCCCACAGACGTGTACTGCTTTTTTCTAATTGCTTTGAATAATAAAGATGATTGGGGTTAGAAGTCCTCCTGAGAGCACTGGATATGAGTGTGCCTGACGATGACAATGGGTATTGTGCTTTTTTGTTTTAGCTAAATTTCCCCACTTTGAATAAACATGCAGACTATCATTTTGATGATTGTGATGTTAAACACAGCTGCATTAAAACAATGAGTCATTCACCGAAAGCTGCAATTATTCGTATTAATCCCTTGTGCACCTAACCCCCTACACGGTGCTACAACAAGTCAACCATTCATCTCAGGATTTGATTCGTGCTTGCATACAGTGTATAATTCAAGTGCACCACTTGTAGCACTGGAACAAATGGTGCATTAAAAAATAAATAGATACGATACCAGAGTATTAGTGAAAAATGCATAAAACACTCTGATTATGAGGATGTGGTAAAAACACACAAATGAAATGGATTTCATGGTATGCCATTTGCTCTCTTTCTCTGTATTTCTCTCTTGCTCCAAAGACCCCACCCTACCTCCAAAAAATGTTTTAGTTAAAGTGATATTAGGCGAGAAGTGAGTGTGGGCGGTGATTTTTGGTTAAATGTGGGGGTAATCAGCTTAATGCAGAGTTAAAGGGCCGATGGGACTCTGGCCAAATCTCTAGGCTATTAAAGTCGCACTGTGTCCCCGGCAGTGACCTCATCCTCAGCTTTAATTATGGCAATACTGTCTATCTCCTTTAGCTCCCCTCTTTTACCCATCCCCCCATCTTTGTCAGGCTTACTTGTTCTCACTTCATCTCTCACTTTTTTTCTCTTTTACTTCCTCTGCAGCCCTCTGCCGTTCAGTCCTTCTTGTTTCAAACTGTTGTATACCCCATTTTAAATACCCCAGCACTCACTTTCTCAGCTTCATTTGTAGATGATGCTTCTGTGCCTTCATTTTCCTTCGTATTTATTTTTTTTCCTGATTCATCCTTCCTCCTCCCCCTGTCCTCTTCCTGTTCCATTTGACTATGCTTGAGTTTGCCTCCCACAGACTTTTTTACTTGTATACTTCCCATCAAGCCTTACTTTTTGGGGGGCTTCTCTCCTTCTTTCCCTCCTTCTGTGCTTTGCTCTGCCTGTCATTCCTGTCAGCACATGCTGGAAGTGAGTGACAGCAGTGAGGTGAAAAGTGTGTCACTGATTTGCTTATATGGAGAGAGGCCAGTGGGTGGTATTGTACCACAATGATTGTTCAAAGGAAAGGTTTTAATAATTATATGTTAAAAACAGAGAACAGTAGTAAATGCTGCCCCATGGGAAGCAGCACTTATTTTTTAAGCTGCTGAGACTGCATTTGCACTTTTTTCTTTTAATGTCCCCTGGCATTTCTGTAACTTCTTTCTTGCATGCTTGACATGGCTCAGTCTTCATCTATGTCTCCTTGATCCACATCAATCTCATTTTTTTCTTGCCCTTTTATTCTTTAGGAAAAAATGCCATATAATTATACAACCTGTCTGTCTAATTCCTTCTGCATTATGATTTCACCTCTCCCCTTGTGACACTTTATTCCCTCCATTTTCATCCTCTTCGATCCCTCTGTCAAACTCTCACCTCTTTTCCACTGCCTCTACTTTATCACCCTAATCACCTTCTTTTTCCTTATCTTTATTGTATTCCCTCATCTGTTTTATCCTGCCGAAGGCTTCACTTGCCTCTAGTTACAATGCACTATCAATATTGCAAAGAGAACCACTGACGGCTGCTCATGTTCAACCACTCACATAAATTCTACATTCCCCTAATTCATCTCTATGGGATACACACACACACACACACACACACACACTAGCACTATCTTTCAAAACCATAGAGAGATGAACACAAATTGTACAGATGCACAAACGCAAAGAACATCCAAACACAACATTTGGAAAGCACACACAAACAAATGCAAGTGTGCATAAAAGCGCATACTGGAACACACATACACAAGTAAACATACAGACAGTGGCACACACCCATAAAATCACTGCCAAACATCTGTTGGCACATCTATAATTTCAACAGAACCCCAGTATGCCATTGAGAAGCACACATTGCCAGCTGGGCCAACACTTCTGCCAGCCGCACATCTGCACCGTGTGTGCTTGGAGGACTAGTTGTGTCTCTTAAATGTGTATGCGTATGCATTTGTGTGTGAAGCTGACAGCACCGATCTGACACTTGTGAATACACTTTCTGTTAGTACACCTCCGTTTTAACCCTCTCAGGCTCAAATTAAACTTTTTGTTGCTAATGCACTACCAAGTCCTGCAGAGGTACTTCTGTGTAAAAAAACCTCATAAAATATGTATGTGTATGTGGGGTAATCAGGTTGTTAGTTTTTAACTGTTGCAAATCGGCAACGCCCGCCTCGAGAGGGTTAATGTGTGTCTAGCAGTCCCTATATGGATCAGCCATTAACTGATGTATAGATTTTTGGATAGTGACATTTTTCAGGGTGTTTTTTTTGCCTCTGTATGATCCTATGGAGGGTTTTAAATGCAAAAATCAAGATGTGAGTGAACTGTAGACGTTGTTTCACATAAGTATTGCATTAGGTGTAACTGTAACTGAACTCCAGCAATCTTTGTGCATAGTTCCCAATTTTAATGAGTAACTGATCGAACTAATATAATTTTAAATATAAGGATTGTTCATGACACAATCAACTGAAGTCGGTGATTGTTTACAGTCTAAAACCCATGGACAGAGATGCTCTGCCAAGCCTCACCGTGGCTCTGTCCACCTTCAGTCTTTAGTAACTGAAAAATTACTAAAAAAATTCTGGCACAATATCTCGGGGTTTGCACTTCACTGTAAATCTTCTCTGTTTACATTTATGAAGGTATCTCATGAGTCTGATAATGTCATTGAGTGTTCTTGAATTGGCGAGATGCTGTGAAGAGTTTTTTCTTAATACAACAAAAAAATTGTGATCATCCAATGTTGGTTTTTTTTCTGTATTCTTCTAGGACTTTTTTTTCCTTCTCTATAGTTGATTTGGCTGCATTTCACCGTCTCTCTCTGATTGGTTTATTTGTTTTGTTTTGTTTTCTCCAGCCTAATAATCAATTCAGTTCAATTCAATTTTATTTATATAGCGCCCAATCACAACAACAGTCACCTCAAGGTGCTTTATATTGTAAGATAGACCCTACAATAATAAATACAGAGGAAAACCCAACAATCAAATGACTGCCTATAACAAAGCACTTTGGCAACAGTAGGAAGAAAAACCTCCCTTTTGACAGGAAGAAACCTCCGGCAGAACCAGGCTCAGGGAGGTACGGCCCTCTGCTGTGACCGGTTAGGGTGACAGAAGGAAGACAGGATAAAAGACATGCTGTGGAAGAGAGACAGAGATTAATAGCAAGTATGATTCAATGCAGAGAGGTCTATTAACACATAGTGAGTGAGAAAGGTGACTGGAAAGGAAAAACTCAATGCATCGTCTTGTTTGCTTACACTGACATCTCTTTGGACCTCATATTAACATTTAAGTGAACAAAATGTTAGTGCAACACTCAAACCTCAATCTTTGTTTAAGTTAATTGTCTTTATTGACCTAATTTACATGGTTTCTTTCACTTTGATCATAAGGAGTTCCCTTATTTGTTATGTAGGTTTCACCTGGACAGCTTTTACAGGCCTAGACCTCCAAAATAGTAAACCATTATACCTAGAAATGGTTGCAAAGATAACCCTCTATGAAATGTTCTAGAGATAATACCTCTCGTACAATGATGCCACTGAGAAGTCACTTGGGGATTTTATACATAACCATTCTATGTTAATATTCCAGTTTTTGTCTGTAACCCAAATAGGAGCCTCTAAAAGTAGCCTTTTATGTACGCTTTTTCTCTGTAGGCCTCTTTTTATTTTTGATAGTTTCGCAAAGAATTATAAGGATTCTATATAGTACATGTGTGGGGGTAAAAGACAAATTCAAAAGATTTGAATTAAGACAAAGACAAATATGTTGTCATCTATTTTTACAAAAAGGATCACAACTGCTGGTGAATATACTTACAACCTTTACAATGAAATGTGCATGGTGCATGATGCCACAGACATACAAGTTAAAAGAGCTTTGTTTAATTAAGGGCAACCTAACACACGCACACACACACACACACACACACACACTTTAATAGTAGTATTAAAGCTGTAAGTTGAATAAAAATGCCTTTATTTGAATAAAGTACACTTTATGTAGCTTATACATTCAGAGATGACTACAGGGAAGGAAAGTAACACTCAACCAATCTAATCTTCATGTCTATAGACATATTTATTCACATATGAATAAGTCAATAAGGCATTTTTTCTTTAGTCGTACAGCTCACAGAATTCAGACCATACATGATACGATTAATATGGAGATCACTGCATATGTTGTCTTAAATAAACTTCTTGTGGGTGTGTTAAACTAACACCACAAATAAATAAAACCCAACTCTGAATAATGAAGACTAATATATTAATATATCACTGCATGAAAATCTTTCTATTTACTGTAAAACACACAACTAATCTTGAAGTCACCCAGCTACAGATGAACAACGTTGCATTTGCATTGCTTGTGAAAGTGACTCCTTGTACCAAATCTTTTATTGCATGTAGTTATATATGTACAATACATGTGTACATATATATACATTTTGTCTTTTACAGTTGCAATGTGGTTTTATTTTTTACATTTATTTTTATTTCTGTGCAGTTTTCTGAAAACGATATTGATTTGCATAAAAAGTGCATAGCTTCATCCATCAGTTCTAGAGGGTGTCTGTGAGATTGGATGGGTGTGTTCAGAGATAGAAGTATTGATTTAAAATCTCAGCATTCATACCTTGAGGTTCTTGCAGTGATTGGCAGGCTCAATTTCATTTTAATTATACCTTTAGGTGATGCTGTCTGTATTTAATTGCAAAACATCTGAAATATTACATGCTGCAATTTGATCTCAACAGAGTATGTTCTATATTTGGAACTTTCTCTTCCTGTCCTAAGGAATGTGAAGAATGTTTTTGGAGTCACTCACTACTAACACTGTATTAGGTTTAGTGGTTATACTAGGATAAAATTGGGCTAATTGATTCTTACTAAGTTAAAGCAGCATGAGAAGGCTCACTATTTCTATATTTTTTTTGTTTTTGGTCTTTGATGTATGTTTGCTTGGTTAGCCATCAGCAAAGGATCTTAGCTTAGTTATTCTCAACCACCTTTACATTCCAGCTATATTGTCTCAGGAGCATTTCTACACAGCCTGCACCTGGGGTCTTTCCTGGTGTGGTAGACCCCAGCCTCCATGGATCTTGTGCTTAGAGCTTGTTTTTGTGCTGTCATTATTAGTGCCTTTGTTCTGTTTTTTAGTCCAACTTTATCCAGCCACTGGTAGGATTACTCTAGTTATAGTTCTAAGCATTCCAGGATCCATTTGTGAGGCTCATAGGTAGGTCAGTCTAGTCCTACAGCAGAAAGACTGCTCAATTTACCACTAGCTGAGGTTTTGAGTGTTTCTGCCAATTCCTCTCTGGGCCCCTCTCATGTATTTAGTCATATACCTGTTCATCTTAGCTGCTGTGATGCCTGACAGGAGCGTCCATGCGGTACTGAGGCAGGTTATTGTGCGGTAGTTGGATGGGATTGGTGACTTCTGAGGTTGCTGTGGTCTGCTCTTGATCCACTTGCCACTGAGCATTGTTCCGTTATGGGTTGTGTTCTTCTCGCATATGCTCTTCCAGCTTTGCTGCCGTAGTGTAGATAAGCTGGTTAGTCTCGGTAATGGTCGCAGTAGGCATTGTCCATAGTACTGCACTGAAATCATCTAGTAGACCTTCAGTGGGTAGTTCACGTAATCTTGGTAACCAGCTATGGAAGGTACAGGTTTCAAGCTTCACCATAATCCTATCTTTCAGATCAGTTCCTCTCGCACTCAACAATCTTCTTTTTCCATTTCTTCTTCTTCTGTTCTTCCATCGTACTTTGGGCTTGGTACCCGATCTCAGGTAGGGGTGATGATATCTCCACCCTGACCTGTGTTGTACTTCGTCAATCTCTAGCAGTGAGAGCAGTTCCTTTTTCCGAATGTTGGAACACTGAGCTGCTAGTTGTTTCGCCGTCAGTCTGGATGCTGGGTATCAAAGATTCCATAGGTCCCTCATCCTATTCATGGGGGACGGCCAGTATGGCTTAAGTTTTTATATATATAAAATAGGCAGCCATATATATAAAAAAAAAATAGACAGGCATTTAAATATTTTAAAAGCATTTTAAAAGTCAAATAGGAAATTCCTCCTAGTAAATATTACACAAACCATTCATTCTGCACTGGATGATGGACAGCTGCCTGGATAGAGAGAGAGAAAGAGAGCGAGAGCGCGAGAGAGACTAAAGCAAAATTTTGAGAGATACAAACAACATTAAGCCACATTAAAGAAGATTAGGGCAAGCAATCAAATGCTGGTTGCCATGGAAATCCCAAGCTAAACTGTTATTAAGTGGGACTGGGTGGCTAGCCAAGACTAAGATTGTACAATGAGGATAAGCTAAATGCTATCTACCTATCCCCCCTTCAAACTGATCCATCAGCTTTCTGTCTGTAATTTGGGATCTACAGCCCAGATAATCTTTGTCCTCTAAATGTATTTATGCTTGTCTTGCTTATTAATGGCAACATGGACTCAAAACGAATATGTTCAGGTGGTACGAAATAAGCAACTTTTAATAGTATTAAGTGTAAGTTCCAAGTATTAGTGCATATGCACATGAGTAATGGAGGCTGGTAATGTGTTTGGAGCCAGCACCCCCCCCCCCCCCCCCCCCCCACCAAAAAAAAAAAAGGGGGGAAAAAAACGAAAGGAAACAGAACAATAGTGATTTCTTTAAACTACCCAATAGAACTAACCATGTATTGTGTCTGTCTGTGTGCCCCACTGCCAATATGAGAACTGTCCCACTTCCTACAGAGCCAAACAAAAAGGGGAGTGAGGCAGTTTTTCAAGCATCCAATTGGGCTTTTGAAAGGCAGTCAGCTACAATGCAGGCTTAAAGATGAGCTCTAAGCCAGAAAGCGTCATGAGTTGTGTCAGCAGCACAGACAGAGAACAAGTAAGGCAACATAAGGGCACTGTTGTGTTGTGCTCTGTGATATAATCTGAAGAATGTTGTTTCAAGCTAAGCTAAATGAACATTTTACATACATTACACAATATACTAATTCCACACTCTAAACAATGGTAAATGCAAACTGATGTCGTAAGACCTGTTGTGTGTGTATCCAAACTGATTTCTTATGTTTTGTGTATGAATCAAAAATATTTTTTTTTCTCTTGTGTATTTGTTAAGAGTGATAAAATTAAAATCTCTGTGTGCCATACTTTGGCAACATTATAAGGCTTCTCAAAAAGAACGAGTAGAGATTCAATAAAATACAAACGTGAATGACCAGTAAAACACTTTAACAAAAAAAAAAACAAATTAAATGCATAATGAAAACACTTGATATTACAATAGTATGCCCATGACTGTGCAATCTGTGTATTTTGTTTGCTTTAACAAAGGAACAAAACAACGTTTTTGTTTGTTTCTTAGTTTTTCTATGCACCCTTCTCTTCTACACCAGAAGTGAAGACATGCAGGGATGACCTGTAACTTTGTGTTTGTATTGTTCAGCAAGAAAACAATTTGTGCTTTTTGTATGCTCCTCCCCCAAATCTTTGTCATTAGCTACTTGACAGCAAATAACAAACAAAAGAATACAGACTTGTTATCATTCTTTACTACAGCAAAAATAAATTTGGATGTATATTTCAGTTGTACTGCTATATCGCACACTGTTTTTAGCAACAAGTAGCTAGTTTAAGTGGAAATATAGAGAGAACTACAATTTCCTCAAAAACTAGCAGAACACAGAGAGCGAAAAGGAAACTGGAACTTGATTTATATTTATCAGACAAAAAACTGACAAATTAATGCAATAATTGATGTTTATAGAGTATAAACAGACACGCTAGTGTATATCAAGCTTGTTTCAGCTGTGTAGATGTGACATAGAAGCATATAATGAAAAATTTATAGACGCTACAGTAGGGGTGGGCGATATAAACAGTATACGGTAGAAATTATATGAATTTGGCCAACGGTAGAGATTTTGACTATACTGCTCTGCTGCGATAGCACATGTTGATGATGTCATATATCGTTACCACAATATGGATTTTAGGCCATATCGCCTAAAGTATGCTACAGTACTCTAATACAATACCAAAAATGCAAAATCCAAGTAGGCAGGAAAAGGTATGGGGATTTATGTGGGCTGTAACTACTTGCATTATATACTCCAGTTCAGACCTTATAGGTGTTATTATTATTAGTAGTATTATCATTCACAGATTCTATCGAAGGAAACGGCAGCATTCCTAGATAACTAAGCCCTACCTCATTATTAAGTCAACAACACAATCCCTGCATGCTCGTCATCCATTACAGAGAAGTGTCGACACTGCTCATCCAGGAAGTAGCTTTGGCTCCTACAAATTGAATTGGGAACATTAATATTCCACTCGAGCCCCTGTGCACTCGGGCGGGGCTCTACACAGGGAAGTGGAGAGAGACGTATAATGTTCTGTCAGCATATGCACTGGGCCCCGTCCATCTGTGTGATGGGGCCCCAGAGCAGTACTAATTTTCCTCCACCCCCCCCCCCACTCCACCCTTTTTTACACTACTCTGGAAACCAGTACAGTCAAAGACGAGGAGACAGTAATTGCGTATGGTACTCCTGCATGTGTTTTTATGTGTCTTTCTGAACTGTGTTTGTGTAAATGTGTCAGCGTGTGTGTATGTCTGTATAACACAAGTATACACATGCAAATCCTGCCCCTTACGTGACCATGCGAATTCAACAGCATGTACTACAGCACCCTGGTTGCCATACTATAACAGAGGTCACCTGTCTGCAATCTGGGGGACTCTTCTGTCATTCTTTCTCCTCCCCTTCCAATTACCTTATTAGTGGTTTCCCCAAAGGAACCTTTTCCTTACTGCCATCTGCTGGCATGGCATGCATAATTATTAATTTAAAAAAAAATACTAAAAGCATGCTGAGTACTTCCCTTTTATGTTGGACATCCGGTGGTTGAGTGTCAGAAGTGTGTCACCAGATTTTTATTTTTTTTTGTTCGTTTCACTTTGAGATTCATCAGACTCTTGATATCAGAGGATTAGGGCAGGAAGTGAGGGAAGTGAAATTATCAGGTGCAGAGCTGAAAAAGGAAAAGGCTTTCCGATGACTTCTGTAATGGGAGCCAGCAAGGAGAGGAGCGGTGGAGGGTGTGGGGTGGAGCTAAAGGAAAGGTGGAAGATTTGAGATCTTGCCAGATTGTGAACTGAGCTGATGTCAGATCCAACAGAAGTACAAGACGATTAAGAGTGAGTTATGACCCTTAAGGGAGTTATTGGCTTTAGGTTTCTTTTTATGGGCATTGTGATAGTCGGAAATTGGTTGGACCTGCAATAGGATCTTAGCATTAATGGATTACTGGGAGAAGATGCCTGTGTTGCATACATAAGTAAGTGTGCGTACACATTGTTTGAGGGTATCCCTTCATACCCCCTGCAGCTCTGGAAGATTGAGATCAGGGTTAAGTATGCTTCACTATCTTGTGCTTACACACACACACACAGGCACACGCACACACAGGCACACGCAGTGAGATAAAGCCATCTCCTTAATGTAAAATCTGTGAATCCTAGTTGAGGGAGAACGGTTTAATTGCAACTGATGTGACCTGAAGCCATAAATAGTAAAGGGAAAAGGAGAAAAAAAAGAAAAAAATTGAGTGGGAGGGAGTGAACCGTACAGCAGCATGCTAACATAATCCACTGACACACACATAGACCATTATCGTGAAACATCTGTCCGCCCTGTTGACCTCCTCATTTCAGGTCAAATAAGGCCGATTACACAGTAGTGAGATGGATGGGAAGATGGAGATTGATGTCAGTGTGCATTAGGCAACCCTGTCTGTTTTTATGTTGCCTAGTGTGATGTGTGTCCTAGGTCATAGGGCTAAGGCAGTGTAATCCTAATAGTCACATATCCGGCACAATAAAGCACATATCATCAGCAGAATTTCTCTAGTGAATTTAAAGCCAATGTTTTGGTATTTTTATCTGTAACAGTCTTATAAAGTGAAAAGTAAGACTATGGGTTTGAATATCATGGCATTATCAGATACTTCTGTTTATCAGAGAGTATTAGAGCTGCAAAGAGACTTAGGGCTAGGTTTACTAAATGGGGCAAAATCCTATGCGAGCAAATTCCATAAATAGCACTTATAAGTGTTGTTAGTTTTACGGGTGATTTACAAAGTTGTGCTGTTTTATAAATACAGTCACAGTCAGCTCACTGTATTTTTTTTGGCATTAAATATTGGGCAAAGGTAAATCACATGTCAAAAAGTAAATCGCTTTGTTCACTTGATTTAAATATTCTCCTCTCTATGTTGTGCCTTCAGAAAGGACCTCCCACAAATACTTATGCAACAAGGTCATCTGGAGAAATCTCTGAGTTCCTACCTCTTATATGCAATCTTGTCACTCAACCCAGTTTACACTGTGCAACACACTATTTAATATAGCCCACAATGGGTTACCCATAAATCCCAACAATTGGGGAAAATTAGTTAATTGTGACCTCTATAACCAATATTGCTATAGTTAATTAAAATAATAATTTAAGCTGTATAATAATATTATTATTTATTACTTAATGATCAGTATATAATGTGCTATATAAGTTTAATATATATTCTATAATTATAATTGTAACAGGTTTTTTTCTCTATTATTCTAGTGCTTTACTTTGCAATATGAAGCACCTTGAGATGACTGCTGTTGCAATTTGGCACTATATATATATATATATATATATATATAACAAGAGAAGAGCTCGAGAGGATGTGGAGGGTGAAGGTAACGGTGGTCCCTGTGGTAATTGGAGCACTAGGTGCGGTGACTCCCAAGCTAGGTGAGTGGCTCCAGCAGATCCCGGGAATAACATCGGAGATCTCTGTCCAGAAGAGCGCAGTCCTGGGAACAGCTAAGATAATGCGCAGGACCCTCAAGCTCCCAGGCCTCTGGTAGAGGACCTGAGCTTGAAGGATAAACCGCCCGCAGGGGCTTGCTGGGTGTGTATAAAAATGAATTTGACCACCTCTTGTATACCTTAGTCACAAACCACATGCTGTCCCTACAATATTTTACAAATTGGTATTATGATGCATTCAATAAAATTGGAAACTAGCACTTGAAACCATAGCTCATCACAGTGTTTACTCAGGGCATGTATCAAGCTAGCCAGGAGCAATCTTCCTATAGTCTTAGAGTACAAAAAAGGGAAATTTACAGCATTTCTCTGTAGACATCAGATCCTAAAGCTTTGTCCAATTTTATTTACTTTCTAAATAGACCCACTGGCCACTTTGTTAGATGCACCTGTTCATCTGTTTGTTAGTGTAAGTTTTTAATCGGCCAATCGTATTGTAGGAAGTCAATGCATTCAGGCAGGTAGACATAGCATACGTTACCCGCTGAAGTTCAATCTGACCATTAGAATCAGCAAGCAAGGTGATTTAAGTGACTTTTAATTTGACTTGCCTGTTGTTGCCAGACTAGCTGCTCTGAGTATTTCAGAAACAGCTGAACCCCACACAACCATCCTGAGAGTTTACAGAGAATGCTCTGAATACTTGAAAATATCCAGTGAGCAGCAGTTCTCTGGGAAAAAATGAATTGATGCCAGAGGAGAATAGCCAGATGGCTTCAAGTTGATAGGAAGGCAACAGTAACTCAGATAACCTAAGTATGAGAACCACTTTATACAATAAAGAACATCTCTGAACACACAAAATGCCAAACATTAAAGGCAATCGTCTACAGCAACAGAAGACCACACCGGGCACCACTCCTGTCAAATTCAGTCTGCAATTTTCAATGGACTCACAAAAAATGGACAATATAAGAAAATATCACCTAGTTTGATGATGGCTGCTCTAAATTTGCATGGATCTATGGGCTTGTATCAGCTGAATAGACTGGTGATAGTGGTGGTTGTGTCAGGGACCAAGTGAGCCTTATTTTAATACCACAGCCTACCTGAGTATTGTTGCTGACCATGTCCACCACTTTGCAGGACAATGCTTTTTGTCAAAAATCTCATATAATTTCAAACTAGTTGTCCTGTACACTGTGTGTGGTGGTCTGAGGAGCGGACCCAATATGTAGACTCACAGGCAGGACAGGGCTTAAAACAGCTTTATTAGTAAGCTTGTGGGCAACTGAAAAAAAAAAAGAAAGAACTAAATTAAGCCTACATTGTGAAATGTTAACAGGGCAACTACACTGGAAAGTGACAGAACACACAGCTGGCAGAAAGAGGAAGATCAGATAGACAGAAATATACATACACAATAGGGAATTAGGGCCAAGAAGAAACACCTGGGGAACACAGCTGGACATAATCTAACTGACGAAACAGGGGAAGCAAAACTGAGGTGAAGACTTACTAAATGAAGAGAACGAATGAGCGAACAAGAGACACATGAAGAAACAAAGATGGAGGAACTTAACAATAGCAAACAAAAAACTATGGATGTGCAGCCAACAAATTGGTAGCAACTGTGTAATGCAGTCATGTTAATATGGACTAAAATCTCTCAGGAATGTTTCTTGCACATTGTTTAATCAGAGGTGGCAAAAATACAGACATCCTGTACTTAAGTAGAAGTACTTAAGTACTTTTAAAAACACTAGTACTTAAGTACTGGTATTTAAAGAAACATTCCAGTAAATGTATTGATTCAACTTCTTTACTCAACTATAAGTGAAAGTACAGGCTTTCATGTGTTTAAAGTGTTCTCAAAGTAAGAAACTTCCAGTTTATCAAATACCACTGAGCGGTTCTTAACTTTAATATAACCTCTCTTCTTCCTGTCCTGTTACCACCCACTCTTTTCTCTCCCTGTGTAATACAGCAGCTGTAGCTTTAGCTGTCAGACACACTGTGTGACCTACTGCACACAGTTTGTGTTTGCTGATGTTTTTAAGCTGATGGAAACGTTGCATTTGAAATAACCTGACACTTAACAAGCATTAATCCCGTCATTTTTGCTCCTCTTTTGCAGCGCTAGCTAGATGTTGAAGTACTGTGAACACAAGTAACGGACATCTGTACTCATTCCAGTGTTGTTCCAAAAAAAACAAAAACAAAAACATTGGCTTGTGTTAACCCTGACTATGTCACGAGTTTTTATGAGACATTCCTCAGGAGATTAGTGCAAGAATAGATCTTTCATGTGTTTAAGCAGTTTGATGTTTGAAGGTACACAGTAACGTAAAAAAAATAACTTCCCTCAATAGTGTTAAACCAAAAGTAACAAGTCTGTTTTTGACAGTACAGATATTTGTTTACAATTGTAGGGAGTAAAATTACCTAAAATTCTACTCAAGTACTGTAAAGAAGTATTTTTACTTTCTGCCTACATCTGGCTTTAATGTATGTCATGAAGAATTATATCAGCTGAATGAGCTTTGTGACGTGGTGTGTTAACCTGCTAGAAGCAGCCATTAGAAAATGGGCACATTGTGGCCAAAGAGGCAAAGGTAGATGGTAATGAAGTACAAGTACTTTGGGATATACACTACAGAAGAGGAGTGAGCAAGGATTTTCTTGTTGATGTTGTTTTTTAAGCGACAGGTAATTTCAAACGCGCTGTTTCTACCAGTTCAATTAATACTCGCAAACACACAAACTCTTTCTGTGCAGTTTGCCAAACAATCCATCTGCTAGCTAAAGTTACAGCTGCTGTAGGGAATGAAAAGAATGTGAGATAACTTCAATAAAGGATGAAACACGATTTAAAATTGACAGGAGAGGAAGAAGAGAGATTAATTTTTAAAGATAAGAAAGTAAGGACTGCTCAGTGCCATCCGATAGGCTTAAAGCTAACTGTGCTGAGTGTGGCGATGTTTATAGTAAAATACCTTGTTGGACTGTTGCAGAGTGGCTTTGGTGTTCATGGTCAGTGTTGGGTTAAACCAAGAGAATATCCATTTAAATTTAACCCCGTAATGCCAAGAGTATCATATCTGATACATGCATTTTTCTGGGAATTTTTAAAACCTCGACATTGTCAGTCTGTTTTTAATTTTCTCCAAAAAAACCTAAATAAATTGCACAACACATTTTAAGCAAAAAATTGCAGGGAAATGCAAAATGTAGCAAAAATGGTACAAATTAAAACTCATGTATCCAAAGTTATTTCTTTGTTTTTTTCTTTCTTGAATTTACATTTCCTGTCAGTATTTTCATGGTTCAGGCTTTACAGAGTTAATCTCAAGATGCTGAGAAGATTCACATACTGAATTCTAGCTCTATACTATAAAGGGGTCCCAATAGCTCATGTAATATCAGCTTTGGTCAAGTTCAGAGCATGTACTTTTTCACTGAGGAAAGAAGGTAAATCAGTACTTCAACTTTTACCAGAATATTTCTAACACAAGTATCTGTGCTTCTACTTAGGTGAAGAATGTCTATACTTTTCCCACCTTTTTCCCTGCTTTTGCATAAAGGCATGGACATGGTCACTAAAAATAATGAGGCAGGTAGGGGAGCTTAAACAATATTCAATTGGTAATAAGTGGTAAGGAGTGTCACTAGAAAATATCTCCCATACCATTACACCACCAGCCGCCTGAACTATTGATACAAGTGAGGATGGGCCCATGCTTTCCTGTTGTTTATACCAAATTCAGCCAGAGTATTGCAGCAGAAATCAAAACTCATGACACCAGTTAATTTTTTTGGTTTGTTTTGTAATCTTCTGTTTCCAATTTTGGTGTGCAATTGTGAACTGAATTCTCACTTTCCTATTTTCAGGAGCTCAGGTGATAGAGCAGTTCACCTACTAATCGGAAGATTGGTAGTTCAATCCCTATCTACTCCAGTCTGTGCGCCAAATATCCTTGGGCAAGATATTAACCCCAAGTTGCTCTCTGATGCATCCACTGGAGTATGAATGTGTGTGAAAGTTAGACAGAAAGAGCATAGAAAAAAATGCTTGTGTGAATGAGGCAAGTTGTGTAAAAGTGCTTTGAGTGCTCTGAAAGAACCAGTCCGTTTACCATTTAGCAGTCCACCTGCTTCAAGGTTCATAGTATTGTACATTCTAAAATGCCTTGGTCTGCCTTCAGCAGAAAGCAGTGTAGACATTCCCTTCTGACCTTAGCATCAACACCCAGCCACATTCAAATTCATTTACATTACATTACCTTTCTTTTGGATGTACAGTTTCAACTTCAGCGGGTTATGTAAGTGGTGTGTGGATCGATATTGAAATATCGATTCCTCCGATACCAGTTATTTATGTTCTAGAATCGATTCTCATATTAAAATATCTATATTTTAGTAATTTGGGCTAAATTTGTAGTTTATCATTAACAGGAACACAGTGGAACGAAACTATATCATTCGGATCATCTAACTTGGAAGGAACTACTTCCTCTTCCGCCTTTCATTGTCATATGCGAAATACGGCTGTATAAATGTGTCGCAGCGCCTTGGCGTGCACATTCACAACAAAGGCTGAGCGTAAACAGAGTCATGAGTGGACGTATTTTACCTCCACAAACAGCCCAGACGCGGTTTGCGATACATGTGGCAAGAGAATGAGGTGTTGTGGCAACACCACTAACCTCGTCAAACACATCAGAGTAAATCATATCACAGAATATGATGAGCTTATGATGAGGCAAATTGAAGAGGAGGAGAGGGACAGGGACAGGTGTGGCTAGGGCGAGACAGACGTCGCGGAGTCCTTTAGTGCTGCAGGCAGGCAACGTGTTCAAATAGTGCACAACTTCAGGTCTTTTATTTCTATATGATAATTCTGCATTATTAAGCGATAAGAACAAGTAGTCTGATGTTATGTAATCATTATGAAGCTACAATTTGAAGTACAATAAAACATTACATTTTTGTACAAAGTATCGGTATCGGATCAGTATCGTCGATAACACCCTGAATTTTACTTGGAAATCAGTGGTATCGCACATCACTAGGTTATGTCATTTCCACCTCAACCAAGAGATGTAATCTCTCCAGCGTTTCCTGGGTCTGCCCCGGGCCTCCTCCCTATGGGACATGCTCGGAACACCCACCCAGGAGGCGTCCTTATCAGATGCCCGATCCACCTCAACTGGCTCCTTTCGATGTGGAGGAGCAGCGGCAGGTAGCTATCTACTTTCATATGTTGTATTCATTAATCTTATTTGTTTATTGCCCTTTCTTGATTGATGCAACTTTAAGTTTTGAACCTCATTAAATAGACAGAACAAAGGCTGAATCATAGCCCTTACATCACTAGCAGTCTTTTGTAGCTTGAACATCATTATTTTTTCTCTCACAGAAACAGGACTGTTAATTTAGTAGACTTTAGACTTTTTTACAGACTGAATCTGACAACCACAGTTTAAAATAACAATATTAATAATAAAAGTCTCAAAGAACATAATGATATTATTATCACTGCTTAGTATATGGCACTGTTAATAATACTTCTCTCACCTTTCTAAATAGTTATTAGATGAACATGGTGTTGTTTTTGTTAATGTCCAGTGAAGTGAAGCTTGATGCTGTGGCACTTGTGTTCTTGCTTCAGGTTTATTTTTTTTACTTAGATTTTGAAAAGCAATCCATCAGATTTCAGATTTGTCTCTTAGTTCCCCTGTGGCTCAGCAATTTGGTGCTCTGTATTGCCAGTATGATATACCCTGGCTGCAGGGTTTGACTACAAGCTCCAGCTGTGTACACACATCTATCTTTATTACTCTGTTTCCTGTCAGCTGGTAGCATTAAACACTAAATAAAATAACAAGAAGAGCTAAAACAAGCGTTCATTCTAGAGAAAAAAGAACCGGAAAAGAAACTGAAGTACTTGAAACCCACTCTGTTATAGTGTATAAGCCTATCTTAAGCTGTGCCTAGTGCCTCACTGTTGTCCTTGATCGTTTTCATTTTAGTCGAAAAGAAACTATAACCCCTCAGGCTCAAAGCTGTGTTTTTTGAACAGTCCTGCTAAGTGATTTCTACAAGCTATGTACCAACCTTTGCATATGGGTATTAACGAGATTATAGCATAAACAAAAAAGCAGATGTTCTGTATGAGTTTATTCACATCAACTTTATGAAGAAACCAAACACATGAAATGTAAATACTGAGGTCTAAATCCTGAAGGTTGAACTTCACATGAAAAACATTGCCTCATTCTGACATTGTTTCTAAGGAGATTCATTTCCTTTGAATGTACATCATTGCATGTATAGTTCCTGACATGCCCACGATTTTGCAAATCTGCACTTTTCTTACTTTTCTTAGTCCACAAGGTGAAGTAAGTTATGCAGTCAATATAAGCTGATAGATCAAGTCAAAGGGTACAAGGAGGAAAAGAACAAAGGGACAAAGATTCTGCATTATATATTTAAAAGGAACTGCGAGCAAGTCTAATGGATGAGATGCAAATTATTACTCATAGTCATAACCCTTATGGAAATTGCCAGGTTGACATCCACAGCTCCAATACTTCAAGTTTTATCACTGCAATTTTACAGGAAAGCTTTTTTTCTGCTGGAAGGAATTATTTATCAGATGTATTGGTCTCTTTTTTCCGCTCACTAGAGTCACCTTTGAACCAACAAAATCCATAGGTTTTAAAAAGTTGTGCACACACAAAGGAATTCTCTTAATAAGAACATAACCTGCCTTGTCTGCCAAATCCACATCAATATTTTATATTTACCACGCTATTTATCCAGTTCGTTTATCATTTATAAATGTTATTCAATGTGTCGCAGTACACATGCACAGAATTTCTGTGGGGTTTTTTTTTTAGAATTTTTTTGTAAGTGTGCCATTTAGATAATGTCACAGCAGGCCATAAACTCCTCTGGCATCTCTGTAACCCTGCTATACAGCCATCGACAAGGCTATTCTCTCTGAATAAACAAGTGTCTCCTCTTCTCAACACTCGACCCTTAATTATTCATATGGAGCTGAATAGGACATTGTTTATCAAGGCTACGGCACCAGGGAACTTTGTGCTCCTGGCTATACACCTATGTGTGTGTAGTACAAGAAAGCAAGAAAGTTGGTGGGAAAAAAAAGATATTGAACTAGCGCATGCAGAGGCAGCCAAGTTTCTAATTGGTAATTAAAATACCTTTGACAAACTAGCTTTAGTTGTCTACTTGCTATTGGTATGGTAATGAGGGTTGAAGAGGTAAAGTGCTTTCCCACCAGAGAGAAAGAGGGGGCGAAGAGAAAGTGCAAGTGTGTGTTTGTCATGATGAGCACACTGCATGTGTTATTTTTAGATGCGTTAGTGTTGAGTTATTTAACCCAGAAATGTTTAAAATTTCGATGCAATCTGACATTGCAAAACAGTAATGGTGAACATCAACCGTTATACCATAAAATATATTTCTAGTATTGTGTCATCTTATTTGTTGCACATATTTGTTTCAGTTTTGCAAAATGTCAGAGAAGAATGACAAATGTCCTGAATGTCCCGGAGTGAGGAAAATAATAAAATCAAAATTGCATTCTATTTAAAAATAAAACGAGGAAAAATATTTTCAAAGCAGGCACATTATGATTTTGTGTTGAGTCACTGAATCACCTAGATTGTAAGACGTATTTTCTTTACTTCTTTCTTTTGTGCTTATTTTTTCAGTTAATGGATTATTTAACTATTGAATGTTTTGAAAAACGAAGGAACAATGTCCAAGCAATGTCTCATTACTCAAGCTGCCATCCTCAACAGCCTGGGACCTAAAATAACTCACTGGGAAAACTATTTTATTTTATAAAAAACGTATTATACAACGATTGTCACATAAGTTTTGTATATGCAATGTCTTGTGATCAACTAGTGGCACCGGTCATCCTGTTTTAGTAGGAGAACAGGTTTCCCTTATTTCCTGTCTGATTCCCAGGTCTCTGTAGAGGATTTCTTAATATAATGCTGTAATGTGATTTCTGTTCCTTGTCTTTTTTGTTAATGTCAAATCCCAAAATACATGGCATTTCAAGTCTAATAGCATGTCATCATGTTTGAGCTAGTTAAAGGCCACATTAGTAATAACAAAGGAAATGGCAATGCTTTTATGCCATGTAGCCTACCTTTAGATTTAATGCACTACAGAAGCCCATAATTATGAGGTCAATTTGGTCCAAATGAAGACTTAAGTCTTTGCAGGGGTGTTGAAGGTGACATTTTAACATGGGGTTATGCCTTAAAAATTCTGTTCCTTTTTTATATTACCATAAAAATTAATTTAATTGTTGTTCTTTAAAAAGAAAAAAAAACTTCAAGTGAAACATCACAAGTAGGCATAAACAGCAACAAAGAGTTATTAAAACAAATTTGGTATCTGTACAATAAAATAAAATAAAATAATTATGATCTCCACATTTCAGCCTCTTTAAACCAAGTTCACAAAATTATTTAGATGTAGGCTGGTATAACTTGGTTGACTGGCATTTTAAAATCAGCCAGTGTTCACTAAAAACTTTTGTTTATACTTCCTGCAAAAACAAATCACCACTTTCTAGCTAGATAGGTTTTTTGCACAGTTATAGTTATACTGGAAAACAGTATAATTAACATTTCATGTAAGTTCTGGCTTAAGTGTAGTATTATAATAGCTATGGTGTCAACCGATTGTCTTCTATGATGTCTTCCAGTGTTGTCTTCCAAGTTTTCCAGTGCATTTGTCACTTTTATTAATGTGCTGGATTGTTGCTTTGGGCACTGATACAATGTTTGCTTTTTATTTGTTGTGTTTTTCCAGCTTTGGGCCATCTCTTTGGCCTCCATATTTAAAATGTAAATGAAATGTTATTGAGAATTAAAATAGCAAATGTAAATTCCACACTTTCAACTACCTCTTTATGTGTTTTTATTTGTCATGATTAACAACAGATATTTAATGTTATGAAATAAACTGGCCTTACCTGCATTAAATTGTTTGTTTGTCAATTTTTCAGTTGCTTTTTAGACTATTACAGTGTGCTGTTGTAAAAATTTCTATTTTTATGTAGACATTGGTGCCAACATGTTGTGCGTATAAACATATTGCAGGGTTTATACCCAGGGTCAATTTGTTTCCTCCACCTTGGGTTTTGATTTTTCTTAGTTCCCTTAGATCCTTTATAACAAATAATGGTTGTAGCTCAGAAAATAGGAAGGTTTGTGATATGATACCTGGATGCTGAATATCCTCGAGCAAAATATTGTTGAATGTTAGATAGAAAGCACTTTCATAGAAAAAGCATATAAATGGGTATGAATGGGTGAGTGAAGCAAGTTGTATAAAGAGCTTTGAGTGTGCCAGTACCATAGAAAAGTGCTATATAAGAACTAGTCCATATATCTGTTGAAATATGAACATTGAACAATCACGCAAGATACCATTCAGGGGAATTTTTCAAGAAAGTAAAAAAGCCACTACTCCAGGCTTGGTGTTTTTGAGAAACCCCCCAAAACCTGTTGATCAGGACTTGATGCTTAGTGGTTTCAACAACACACCAAAAACCACTATTTTGCACTATTGTTTTGTTCAGATAGCTTTATATTTACAATAACCTACATTATTTTGATGAATTCAGAACTGATTTTACTTTTGAAGCTGTTGGAAAATTATTAAAGACACCTCTTGACTCCAAGGCATCCTACATGAAAGAAATCTGTTTTTCTACATAATTATCTAACATTTCTGGTAATAGCAATGCAGTATGCTCTGCATGTGTGCTTGTAGTAATGTTTTTTTTAAAATAACAGAGTATATAAAACGGCGTAAATTGTATCTATAAACTGTATAAATAAACAGTAATTAGCTGCCTTTCAAGTACGTTCCTCATGTCATGAGTGGGCTTCCACTGCACTGTCATGGATTGCAACTAGCAATGGTATTAACTGTTCTGCTGCCTCAGTAAACTCAGTGTACTGACACCAGCTCTCCACCTGTTGCAAGTTGTAGTTAGAGGGAAGAAAAAAAAGGACTAGCGTGCTGGAGTTGTTTCACTAACACTTATTCCTGAGCAGGGGACTAGAGTTTTAGGAAAATATTGAGGATGGGAAGGACTGGAGTTAGCTGGTTAGTGGAAGTTGCACTTTGAAATTAAGAGCAAGGGCGTTGTTCAGTAGTAAATCAATCAAGCACTTGTCTTGGATCAATGAAAAAATAAAAATAAATCTCTTAGGTGGCTGTCATCCCACAATTTATAGTACCTTATGAATGGGAAAGCTCATTGTAAACAAAAGGCTGTAAGGGTGTATTCTTCCTGTTGACACATTTTCTGCCCCAAGTTCCTGTATTGGAAAGGCTGCTTATGTCTTGTCACCATCAAGGTTGAAGGAGAAGCAGAAGTGCAAATGCGTGTGCTTCTCCTTCAACCCTTTGGTGCCAAAAATCAACATCTATCATACTCATTACTCCACCCTTCACTCCCCTCCCCCATTCATACAATGCTGATCTGTGTGCTCTTCAGTGCCCCCTCCCAACCTTCACCACCATTTTCTCCTCCCAATTACAAAGCACTGTCAGCAGGGTTGTCAGTGTTGCACCGAGGAGTGCAGGGCATAGGCAGACACATGGCTGTTTGATCATTCTATGCACATCCACACAGAAAGCCACCCTGGATAAGCACATACTTTAGAGATAACGCCCTTGTATCATTTAAATGTTAATAGGCTTTCTATGGGCTCAAAACTACATTTATTATTGTGCAAATGAGCCAATTTCCCCATATCTGTCCTGTCGTTAGAGCTGGCATGTTTAGTTGTCTGAACATAATTAGAATTATTGTACTGTAAGGAAGAGAGAAGAGGATGGGGGAGAAGGAAAGGAGAACAAGGGGGGCTCATCGTTTGTTCTACGTAGAGTAGGACAAGCTCTTTGGAGAAAGTTTCCTTTGAGAAAGAAAGAAACATTTTCACTTTTATTCTTTTTCATTCCACAGATTTATGGATCTCCCCAATCTTACTCCCGCTTTCTGTTTTCTTTTATTTCTTTTTCTTCAGACATGATTGTTAGAATATTTTTGCTTAGGTAGTGAAGCTGCTTTGCAGGAGATAGAAACTGAGGAGTGAGCAAGAAAGTGAGAGACAATAGCAAAAATTGTACTGCAGATATAAAGTTGGCACATGTGCACTCAATGTTAGATGAATCAATTTCAATATTGGGGATCTGATGAATGCCCCCAACTATGATTGAACTGTAATGATGTATATACTTTGATAACTAAATATTTACATGCATTCTATTTCTCATGTGCTATTCAAAAATGTGAAATCCAAAGGCTTCAATAACATATTTGGTTTGTACGATGAACATTTTCTGGGAGACTGTTTCCAAACCTGAGATTTACCGTACATAAAAGAAACACACTGCCTAGAAGATTCCTCTTCAAATTTTTTTGTTCAACAGGGCCAAGAAGATCTTTGGCAGTACTATATATTCCATCTCATCAGTGAAATTTCTGTGATAAAGCTAGAAGACATGGTTCGAAAGAAGGACATGGAGTTACCACAATGAGCATGTGACCCAGATTTGAATTTGGGGCAGAAAATGATTGGATGAAAAAGAACAAAGTCCAGCAAAGGTGGGCTTATTAAAACTGATTGGAGTAGGCTGCAGCTAAAGTGGATAGTCTCACATTCCACAGAGCTGTCAATCATCTCCCTCTGTAGTGACAGATGACCTCCACATATCCCCCCCTTTCTTGTCTCCGTCTGTAGTGCGCTTCTCTCTCCTCTTTTCTGCTGTCATCATCACTGTTGGCCTGTCTCTATCTTCCCTTGTACCTCTAACTTGTGTCTACCTTTCCATCATATTCTTCTCCATTCCCCTGTCAGTTTTTTCTGCTACTCTCTTTCTCTTCAATGTTTCCTCTCTAACCTGCAACGCTTCTTGTCTTCTTTTGTCACAACTTAAAATGTTCCCCCCCATGTTTTTTCTGCTCCTTTTCTTATTGCTACCTGCATCATCAATACCAGCCTGCTGACTCCACGTGTTAAGTTTCACTTCTGTTTCTGTTACAATTTATTTAATCTTGGATGCATTGAGTCGGGATCCAGTCCACTGACAGCCATGTGTTTGCTGATCTAAGAGCCCTGAGTGTGGCAGTAACACTGGCCGAAGCCACTGGCACCAGCGCCTAGCTATAGCAGTACACAAGGCAGCCAACCAGAAAGCCAGCTTTCACACTGTTTTTTCACAGTCTGATTGTTCATTGCAGTCACCTGGCAAAGAAGCTCAAACTGGATTGTGGTTTAGCAGATGGATGAGGTAGATCAATACAGGACAAGCAAACATCTCCTGCACACATTTGGTCCTTGCTTACCTTCATGCTCCTTTACCCATTGTTTGCTTCTGCTTTCTAAACCTTGCTTCTATGAAAAAACTATCTCAACAACAAAGTGTTAGACACTGACAGAGTGTCTGTTTCACCCTTCTTTTGCAATCAGGTTAGCCAGGCAAAAAGGTGTGAAATTGCTTACTGCTTTCTGAACTAAATATGTGTTCTTGTGTTAATCCTGGTTTCTGAAGCCAGACCTGCAAGAATTGCTTTCCTCCAAAACACGTGGAGCATGGAGTGTGCAAATATGCACATGGCTACAAATGAAAAGGATACAAAGAAAAAGAAAGCATTCATTCTTGGTGAAGAAGAGCAAAACAACAACAAAGTATCTTTCTTTAGCAGTAGCACTTTGGACAAGCTGTAGATGGGAAAGAGAAGACTGACTGACTGTAAAGTGAATTACAGTAGTCCAAGCATTAAATGAGTGCATGAATGACAATTTTGCGATATCTCACAGAAAGGAAATGCTTAATTTATGATCTGGAGCAGAGATGGAAAAAGGTTTTTAGTTATGAAGTTAATTTGCTGGTTGACCTTAAAGCCAGAGTGAAATATCACATGAGATTTTTGGCATAGGTGGACAGATTTTCTACCTGATTAGAAAACCCTCAAAAGGAACTAGGGGAGCCAAAAAGTACATTTTCTGTCTTCCTCATTTAGCAGAAGAAATTTCTGCACCATCCAAGTCTTAATTTCCTCAAGGGATATGATGATGCTATCCAGCCTAGACTAGTTGGGTGTAAGGGGAAGATAAACTTGAGTATTGTTACCAAAGAAGTGAAAGGATATATTATGTTTATTGATGATTTAAACCAAGGGAAGAATGTGTAGAGCGAACAGGATGGGACCTAAGATTGAACCCTGAGATATCCCACAGCAAAGAGCTTCTGTTGAAGAATAGTTTCCAATGGTGACAGAGAATAATGTGTTTTTGAAGTATGAAGTAAACCACTGTCTTCTCCATAGTAATGCAGATGTTAGTGGTAGCTCATCAGAATATATAATAATTTCAAGATAATTTCTAGCATCATGAATCCCCACAACATTTTCTAGTGTATACTGTTAGTTGACAGTGTTGCTGACACTGGTCGCAGCTAAGCCTACTCACCGAGAGTCAGTACGGATTCAGATCAAGCAGATCAACATCATTGGCACTATTAGATTCAATAGAATACATCACAAATTCCATAGACAACAAGCAATATGTGGCTGGGTTATTCATAGACTTGACAAAGGCATTTGACACTATAGATCATGATATATTAATAAGAAAACTGGAACGTTATGGTGTCAGAGGGGTAGCTTTAGATTGGGTCCGGAGTTATTTAGGTGACAGGAAGCAGTTTGTGAAATTAAATGGTGGTTGCTCCTTATGTATGGACATTGCTTGTGGTGTACCCCAAGGGTCAGTTTTGGGTCCAAAATTCTTCAACTTGTACATTAACGACATCTGTAAAGTGTCCAAAGTATTAAAAATGGTTCTCTTTGCTGACGATACAAACATTTTTTTCTCTGGTGATGATCTGCAGAACTTATTGGAGGATATGACTAATGAAATAAGTAAAGTGAAGTTCTGGCTTGATAAAAACAAATTATTATTAAATTTGAATAAATCTAAACTTATGTTATTTGGAAATAGTAGTTTAAATACAAATGCAAAGATTCAAATAAATGGTGTTGATATTGAAAGAGTCAGTGAAAATAAATTTCTGTGGGTAAAAATAGATGAAAAACTTAACTGGGGAGCTCACGTAAGATATATTCATTCCAAAGTATCATGTAGCATTGCAATACTAAACAAGGCAAAACAGGTATTCGACAGAACATCACTTCATATTCTATACTGTTCACTGGTTTCACCATACTTAAGCTATTGTGCAGAGGTCAATAACTATAAAACCACATTACATTCACTTTTTACTCTTCAAAAAAAAAGCAATTCGAATCATCCACAAACTCACTATTTTTGCAGTCTGAAATATTGAAAATTGACGACCTAGTGAAATTCTAAACAGCCCAAATTCTATTCAAAGCAAAAAATAAAGAACTGCCAGGTAATATTCTGAGTATGTTTTTTTTTTTTTTTTGAAAGAAGGAAGTTATAATTTAAGGGTTTTTTGTAACTTCAAAACAGGGAAGGTACGTGCTACAAGAAGATGCTTTTGTGTTTCTGTTCATGGAGTGAAACTGTGGAACAGTCTGAATATGGAATTAAATCAATGTCAAAGCATAAAACTCTTCAAAAAGAGTTATAAAAATATGATCTTCTCAAACTATAAAGAAAAGGAAAATATTGGAATTAAGTGAATGTCTCTATTTAAAAAAAATAAAAAATTCATGATGTGATATTATAGTATATAGTATATCAGAAATCTGTTCACTATTTTTATTACAAATTATATCAGTAAGGAAGCTGACTAAATATTAACTGATAATTTATGGCAAAGGGGTGGAATTAAATAAGTGTTTACTTCTTCCCACTCCCTTTCAACATGTAAATTAATCAGAACGTTTTTCTGTATGTGTGTAATGTATGTTTGAATGGGTGGATGACTGGTTATGTAAAGCGCTTTGGGGTCCTTAGGGACTAGAAAAGTGCTATACAAATACAGACCATTTACCATTTACCATGTATTTTGTATAGTATTTTTTTTCTCTCTTATTTTCTTTTCTAAATGTACCTGTATATTGTTCACATGTTTGAAATAAATTACCACCACCAACAACAACAGATGGCCTCCCCTTCCAGGAAGAAACCTGTCGGAGGTTTCTTCCTGTTAAAAGGTTGTTTTTCCTTCCCACTGTCGCCAAAGTGCTTGCTCATAGGGGGTCATGAAATTTTGTTTTTTTTTTCTCTGTATGCATTATTGTATTGGCGACTGTAGTTGTGATTTGGTAAAATTGAATTGAATTGACACTGCCCCATCCTGTGATATGCCATATTCTTTTTTTAAAGTACATCCCTCTTCTTTTTGTAGTTTGTGAGA
Source organism: Neolamprologus brichardi (assembly GCF_056152115.1). Lineage (NCBI taxonomy): Eukaryota > Metazoa > Chordata > Actinopteri > Cichliformes > Cichlidae > Neolamprologus > Neolamprologus brichardi. The sequence goes on along the minus strand of NC_142109.1, from coordinate 30,986,220 downwards.
TCACACTGAATCAAATGGTAGGTGGTCCAAAAATTACGTTATCAGCTTCTTATTTTTTAAGGGCACTTTATTGTCTGCTTGTGGTAGTTTTATACTTTAAAAGGGCGCTCTACTCAGATTTCTTAACGTAAAATATTCAGTTTGAGCTTAGAAAGTACTTTTTTTAAGGCTTAGCAGTAGCAATTAGAAACATATGGGAATTTAACAAGCAGAGAGTTTTATTATTGGAAGGAAAGGATCCAGGATTTTTTGGAGCTTGTCTCATATAAGCACTAAAAGCCAAGATATTTTGGCCTCTGCTGGATAACGTTTAACATTTTTATTATGAAATCTGTCTCTCAGTCCCAGCATTAAATCAGTAAACATGTCATTTAACAACGCTTCAGTAATAGCATAATTAAAACTGATACAAAAAAAATTGTGAATAATATCACTTTGAGGAATACAATTAAAAGGGTTGTGTGTCTATACTTCAAGTGAAAAAAAAGGTCATCTCAAAAGAAATTTTCATGGTGCGAAGAATGATGACTCATCACTATTCGATGTGAACGTGCTTGTCAGATTGTCATATTGGAAATATTACACCAAAAAAGTTTGAGGGGAGGGTATTTCATATCTGGTTGTATTATTCAACAAGCATTGTAGTTAAACGTGCTGGCAGCTTTCATCTCACAGTGAACAAATCACGCCACGTTACATTAAAACCACTGACGAACAGTGTACTATCACTAATATATCTATCACTATACTAATTGGTTATATGCACAGGTAATCAAGTAATTACAAATGTTTCTATGGTACTCTAACCAATTACAGTTTGATGAGATTTTATTATTCATATTATATTGTTCATAATATGATTAAGGGTCTCATTAAGCATTGATTATGTTCCTCTAAAGTAGGTTGTTAACAAAAAGAGCATGGTTTCAAAAAACTGAAATGAGATATTGGTTTTGAGGCACAAATGTTACAGACAAAATTACTAAAAACATTTACAAATAACAACCAAATACAACCAAACCCAAAAAACAACCCACAAGCCACTTGTGACTTCTTTTTTTTTTTTTAATCAGTTGATTTTATACTTAACATGGCTGAGTAGCTGCTTTGCTGAAAAGCTTTACATTGATTTGCTTTTATGTGGAGCTGGAATTCACAACACAAAAGATTATAAACAGTGCTTCTATGATTGTATGATTTGCAAGTGATTGCCTTTAATTACAGCTTGAGCCAAATATAGACGCTGCATCTAAAAAGTGTGTCATTGGTAAACTAAAACAGCTTCTAACAACCTAATCAACTGCTCATGTCAGTTTTTTTCTGGAGGTAAACTGCAGAGAAGCAATTTCTGCCTCATTATTAAAAATGTTGACATTTACGCTGCAAGTTCCATCGAAAGTTAATTACCTTCAGTGGCTTAAATCTCTTTAGGTAATACAGAATACTTTGTCTTTTACGAAACCTCTTCTTCTCTTGACACAAAATCCAATTTAGTGGGAAGGCAAGGGAAGAGACTTAGAGATTCCATGTAATCTTTAATAACAATATATCTTATAATATGTTGTGCTTCAGCAAGTTATTCTGGGAAAGGGTTGGGACTAACTGTCACAGGTGTTCTCCCAAGAAAAACAGAGCATGCATGTGTGCGTGTGCTTTTTGATCTCTTTATGAGAAGATAACCATGAAAAATTCCATAAGGACACTGTAATGACTGTTATCAGTTTCTGCGCTGCTTCACTCATCTGATTTATTCAGCAGTTAATACATATAAAAGGATCCGTAGTCGTATAAAGTGAATTTGCCTTTTGTTCAAGATTAAATGAGTTTTTAATTCAATTTATTTGTTTAATTACACTATTCATGGGTTAAAATAAAACCATCCATCCATGGAGGTAGAAACCAATGGCTTTGATCAAAGGAAAAGCAATATTTGGTTTGCATTTGTGTTCAGCGAGTCAATATCACAATCTGTAACTTTGCTTTTTTCATATGCATATGAATTTTAGCATTTTTCTGTAAGCTCCAAGTGCTCACAGAATGTGAATGCAGCCACAATTATCTAAAGATTTGACCTGTTACCTCTTGTCTTGTTTTAACTACAAAACATAAGGTAAAATTTTATGGAACCCACATGGTATGTATTGTGGTATGTGAATAGGTTAACTCTAACTCTGGGATTCTCCCCAGGGTATCTGCACTTTACCCTGATCTGGAGACCTTGGGGAGATGGTTGTGTTAAACTTTTTAGTCCTTCTTTAGTCCCATGTTTGAGTCCTCTTTAGTCCCTCGTATATGACAAAATGAAATGTTCAGTAAATGAACTCTGCAGACTCTGATCTTGTTCTGCATGCTCTTACCAGCCAAGGAGTCCTGCTTGGTAAACATGACTAGGTATGACCCAGTAAGACTCACTGGTCTTCAGACAGCTCAGTTGCACCTATTTGACAGATGGTTTCAAGATGACCTACCTTGTGAATCTGTTGTAGAGCAATAAGGTGGGCTTTTTCCAACACACTTCTAAATTTTACAACTAAGTCCTTTTTTGTATTAGTTTCAAGAACAGCCAAAGTAAATAGCCCTGATTCTGCAGGTTACAGTGTTCAGTCTGCATTAAGGGAGAAAGAGTGTTGTGATCTCCCCGATCTTCTTGACACTTATTTCCATTTTTATTACAGTAGATGACCACAGTTGCGAGCACTGAAAGCTGAAGAATTACAACTCCAAGAGCCAGGTGACTTCAGACAGGGGCGATTCTAGGATGAGAGCTTTGGGGGTGCTGTACCTAACTATATAAAGAGTAACTGCAGGTTAAATGCAGCTAACATGTCCTGTTTTAAGCCAGGCACTCACACCTCCACTCCGCTGCGTCTCAGCCACGTTCGCTCTGTAGAAAGGGTGCTATAGAGCCAGAGTAGGGGAGAGGCGACCTGGAACAAACCATCTTTTTGGAGGGGGGGATATCTATACTTTTGTTGGTAAAATATTACTTCTCAACCAAGTACTGCATGCTTTTTATATTTTTAGTAGTGTGTCACAGCAAATACTGTCAAAAAAAGTAAGAAATCTTTGGGGGTGCTTTGATTCATTTTGGGGGGCACAATGGGCTAAAACACCCCTGACTTTAGACCTGGATTGAGTAAGCTGTCAACTCCATGACCTCCATGACCTCCATAGCAACCAGTCTTCCCTCACTCCTCATTGTGTATGGTCCAGGATGGGCCGATTTTTAAAAAGAAAATGAACAAAGAACACTTGTTGCACTCCCGACACTTCAGTAAAACTTCGCTATGGTACAGGAAGTGCCCAAATTGGCTTTCAGAGGTAAAACAAATTTCTTTTATTGTAGCTAGAGGCAGCTAACGTAGCTTTACACCACTTAGTGATGACAGTAATAATATTGTCTCCAAATATCATTTCATTGTTCACCCTCTGAAAAATCTTTGTAAAGGTCTTTTTAGCTGAACATTTTTAGCTGGCATTCTTTGCTTGTCATCTTAATAAGATCTCACAAAAGAAATGGCGCTGACATGGATAGGGTTTAAGCTAAAGCTCATTCATCAGGCAAGAATTTCAAATGACAGAGATGGCATTTACTAATTTTATAGATGGGTCAGTACCATAATTCTAAAATAAAATAACTAACGTAAAGGGTCATTAATAACATTCTTTACAATTGGTGTCTTGGAAACCTACTGGCTATGCTCTTTGCACCACACAGAATTTATTAGTAGCAACATGATCAATGGGACAAATAGGCTGACAGATGCTTCAAGCCCACATACACTATATGTAATAAGTGGACTTGTTACGTCCTGGTGGCAACCTATCACTGACATTCACTGAGCTCCTGAGAGCGATCTTTTCTTTGACAAATATTTCAATACTTGTAGAAGCCTTATACATGCCTAGGTGCTTGAATTTATACAGCTGTGTCCTTGGAAGTGATAGGAACACCCGAAAACAATAATCTGGATCGGTGAGTGTTGGCAATATAGCGTATGATTTAAATGTAAGACTATGATCAGCAGTAATTTTTTAACTGCCCAATATTCTTGATAATATTACAAGTGGAAGTATTAATCAGTAAGTCTAACATTTTTACTTTTGCAAGATGCCCTTGGTATGCCGTAGAGTATCATCTTCAGCGACTCATTCTGAATGTTTTGCATCAGTAGCTACTTGAAAGTCAGATCCTTCCTTCCATTGTTATGTTGGTGCTGATCTTCCAGTTTTTCTTGTCACTGCTGACTGTATGAGACTAAATGGAATACTAAGCAACTGATAACTAAGCCGTCATTTTTTGCAACATTAATCCACAGCAGTAAATTCCCGTTCAGTAAACAAGACCAATGACATTAAGTTATTTACATATGTTAACATTTTACTTAAGGTTTATCATTTCAACACAACTTTTCTTTTAGACGAAAGCTAAAAAGAATCCATGTAAACGTTCTTCAGTGACTCCTGAATATCCTTTTTGTCCATCTGGCAGTTGATGAAGGTCAAGGATAGCGGGGGAAAGAGGAAAACTGTCTCAGCTGACTAACATGATCTGTGGCTACATCTGTATTCCTCTAACCTCACATGCTAGGCTTGTGATATCCGGCTCCTTGGAGGCCAGTGTAAGCCTTTGATTCGGAGGTGCTTCTTCCCTCTGGGTGGTGGGCTGCTCTACAAAGTCATAACACAGCACAATGGGTTCCTTGTTGTCAGATGATCAGGCAGACTTGTGTGTGCGAGCGTGCACATGCATGTGTGTTGACTAGTTTGTCTGACAGCGGTTTCAAATAACAATAGATGTCAGAGCCAGTGAATAAGTAGTCTGACTGGCAGAGCCTTTTGTCTTCCAGACCTTTTCAATATCGCGTGGGAATGTCACTGTGTTGATTGGGGATTTGCCAGAAGGGGCACATATTGGGAAGAAAAGTGAGCTTTAGTGACTTTAAAAAAAAAGCTTTTCACATATTTGTCTCTCATCTAAAATGAGTTTGCTTTATTTTGTTTGTTGTGTATGCTTGTGTGTGAATTCGCTCAGTATGAGTGATGGGTTATTGTTAATGACAGACTGTGTGGGCACCAGAGACAGACAGGTGGATGGTTAGCTTTCTCTTTCACACACTTTTCTTTGCTTCTACCAGCATCCTGCCAAACTCACAGTTAACACATCTTTGTGGTGACTGATCTCCCTTTCTTTTCTTACTCATGTGTAGTTCTTGTTATTTCGCCAAAAAACAAACAAACACCCAAAACATGTCTAGAAAGGAAAATGATAACAGCAGCTTATAACTTTCTAAATACTAAATTTTCATGTTATTGTTTTATTGCATGTTTGCGGCAACTCCTCTGGCATTATTAACGCTCAAGCTGCAGCAAATTAGGTCAGAAAGGGGCAGGGGAATCACTACATTGAAGAAATCCTGTTTTAAAGACAAAAGAGAAGCAGAGAAAGAAAAGCAAAAAAGGTGAATGTGACTAATTAAATTAGACATAGCTTAGCTTGAGGGCTGCTATGGGGAAGAAGTGTAGAGAGACAGGATGTAAAGGGTGGGTTTTAGAGTAGAGGAAGGATATTTAACTGCATATCAGGTCATAGAAATCAAAGCCCTGGGGCACAGCTGAACCAAACATGTCCCAGTCAATGAGGTACTAGCGCAGAGACAAGCTCTGACCTTTGAACTTCAACCTCTTTGTGTTTATAGGGGTTGGGAGGGATTCAGGAAGTCATATCCAGCTTTCTGTTTGGTGCATCTAGCCCTCAGGGAAGTGTTTTAAGCTGACAAGGATATATTGGCAACCAAGGAGATAATGTTTGATAGCACGTTTGTTAATGTGTTTATTTTTTAAACCGAGTGCTTTAGGCAGTTTTTTAAGCCCTGAATGTGGCCTGTTTTACATATGATGAGTTGGAAGGTTTATGCCTGGATGTTATAATGAGTTGTAGAGTGGAGATTCTGGTAAAAGGATTTTCCACTCATTTATTTGGAGTAAGAAAAAAAATTGCTAATGTCCCCACTGGTTTATATTTTGCTATAGTGGTAGCTATATCAAATTCGCTGAAGCCAAAATATCTTGTCTTTAATTCACTGACTTTCAGAATGTTTCCCACTGGACATTGAAACTAATATTAAGTCAGCAAAATGGGAATCCACACTGGACCCATCTTTAAAAAGAAATCTTTCCAGATGCAGGAATTTAAACAGGGATAATGTGAATTCTCTTCATATTAGTTTCATATTTCTTTCTTTCTTCAGCAATAAGCAATTGAGCACTCTGTGTTTTATTCATCACATGCTTTAGGAATCACCCATCTCTGCCCACATTCAGATGTTTCTCTTTTTCTTTCTTGCTAAAGAAAAATAGAACTGCTAGATTTTGCTCTTTTGCAGCGCTGTTTGTTAAAGCCCCGGGGGTTTTTAATATGGATTTTTATCATAATGTTGACATACAGCCACACTGTCCCCATAGAAATATCCACAACCCCCCAAAATTGCAATGCTATTAACGTTATATTTCCAAAACAAACAAATAAATAAACATTAAAGGTTATTGCCAGATAAAATCTTATTTTGTCCCATTTAGTAGTGTGTGTTTGTGTGTGTAAGAGATCATTCATCGCTTCTAACGCATGTACCATCAACACGGGTTGCAGGCCCGAGGCCACATTTGGCCATGTTACTAAAACATTTTCACTATACTCACTGCATGATATCTGACCTTAATTATGAGCATAAAATAACAGTGGCAGATGGATGGGGAAGCACATTAATGATGAAAAGAAATTATAATGGAACATTGGGGAGAAAAGCCTCCAACCCATGTTAAAACTAGACGTGGTTGATAAGTTAATCCTTTGTCATACAGCATACTAAATGGAAATGAAAAATGAAATCACCACTTGATTTTTAAACTTAGTAGAATTACAGGACTTTTCTTAGAACAAAGAAAAGCAGTCTGATAGCCTTTCAAAATAAGATGCTTCCCAATATGCACAATACTTGGTTTCCCCAGGATCAAAATAATCCACTGATTGGCATATTTCCACTGGAAGAGTTAATAGCTAATTCAACATATAATCAATGTGTGTTTGAATGAATAGTGGGACCCAGATGCAGACACAGGAGACGGAACTGAGTTTTAAACAAAAGGCGAGCCATTTATTTGGCTGACGAAATGTGAACACAAAAACTATGCAAGAGTGAACAGGGCAAACTCTAACCTGAAACCTAAAGTGGGAAATAACTAAATAACTATGAAAACTGTAACGAGAGCCACGGACATGAAACTGAACATGCAACCATGAAACTATGAAATAAACCAAACATGAACATGAATCCTATCAGTACAAAGAACTCTGAGACATGACAAGGCTAGACATGAAACCAAACAGATGACCTGACAAAGACTTAAAGAAAACACATAGACTAAATATACATAGGAGGTGATCAGGGGAAACACATGGGGAAACAGCTGACTAGAATAATATCATGACACCACAGGGAAAAGTAACACTAAGCACAATGAACATAGAAACAAGGAGCATAACGGGATGCAGACATGACATGTGCTTGACAACACAGGACACACAGACATGACACATGACAGGTTAAGACACACGAACCAACAAGGGAGATTAAACACAGGGCTGATGACATAAAGGGATCTAATAAACAAGGAACTAAAAGTGAGCAACCTAGGAGCTTAAGATGACTAAATGAATTTAAACATAAACAATGAATATCAAAATACAGGGTCACAAGACCCAGGACCGTGACACAACGGTATCAGTTTAGCAAAATATGAAATAACACAAACTCTGCCTGTCTATATCTCTCTTGACATTAATGTAGGTTATTCAATGATTTTTTTGGGGGAACACAAAGAACAAAATACCATAGATCAAGTCATGCTTTTAAACTTTATAGCAGACAGAGAATAATAATGGATTGGATTTATATAGCGCTTTTCAAGGCACCCAAAGCGCTTTACAATACCACTATTCATTCACTCTCACATTCATACACTGGTGGAGGCAAGCTACAGTTGTAGCTAAGCCTTAGACTAAGGAATAGTCATGGATGTATTATCGAAACAGCATGTCACTTATCTAAAAAAAAGCTTTTACATACAATTCTTAACTCATTCCAGATAATAAATCATTCCTGATCAGGAAAAATCCTGTGCTCACATAGTAATTTAAGCGCATTCATGCACGTGTACTATGAAAAATGCACCTACATAATAATTTGAAACATTTTTTTCCTTTTGAAAAATAGGCATTAATAATTCCCATCTTTTCAAATACATCTCTGATTTCGGTTATACATGTGTGTTCATTTAAAAGTGATAGCAGAGGACTTTGCTTGTGGAGTAGTGTTTGGTAGTGATCAAAATATTTATTCAAAGGTGAAGTGCCACAACAAGAAAGCTAGAGAAGTAAGGAAAAGAAGATCATAACTGACGCATGTAAGAGTTCTCAGGTTGCTTCTCCTTCCCTCTCCTTCTCTCCCATGTGTCAATCTCTTTTAAAGCCACTCTTTCCACACATCCGCTTCATTCACCATCTCTTTTATCTGCTTGTTTCACCCGCACATCTTCACCTCTGCCTCATTTACAATTCACTTCTTTCCTCCGGGGAGTGTTAACCTCAGTCGTCCGCTCATTGAGCCCCAAGGCCATGATTAGAGTTAGGAGAGAGAGAGATGAATATGAGGAAGTGAGGGCTGTTGAATGGCGGGGCGGGTAAGGATTGGTTCAGCATGCCTGCAATGTGCATAAGTCAGACACGGCTAGTGACCCAACCATCAACCCCTATATTTCACTGCTGTTATAACCTCAGGATGATGATGTTTGGGGACCTTACTAGAACTTTTAAGGGCCTTTATTTCGAGGCGTCTACAGGTAGCCACATCACATACAGATACAACACTAAATGCTCCCAGATCTGGAAATTGAATGCAAACTAAATCCAGTTAAGTCTAGGGACTGACACAGTCCTTGCTTGATTTTAAAGCAATGCACAGAACATATGGTAGAATGGCAAAAACCATGTTGAAGACACTCTTCATATTTTATTTATATTATCGATGAATTAGTTAGATAATAAAGTAAAAAATAAAGTTAATTTTGACTTGCTTGGCAAATCTTGTCATTTGGGGCAATTGAGATCAAATGTAATGTTATGAAGTTACAGATTAATCATATTATCCTGTTTTATTTCCATTTACCTTAACATCTCCATCTTCACTATCACCATCATCTTTAGTGTACTTGACCGCTATATCAATATCTTTAGACTTTTATATTCTTTATTCTTATCTCATCCTTCTCACATCCTTTTACCCATTTTTTATAATTATGCTGTCTCCAGTCGTTTGCCTTATCTATAGAGAACCTATGTCTTTTTATTTAACCCATGCTCACTGTTCAGTTTCTCTGCCCTTCCTTATACCCATTTTCTCTCCAGCCATCATCCCTCCTCTGAATATACCATTCTTCTTATCTCTATAGATTGCTTCCTCCCTCTCCCTTGCAATTAGCTTTCTATTTCACTTCCTCCATTCTCTGGCTCTTGTGCTTAGCTTTCCTTGTCACTCCTGTATGGCTGCGGACCTTTGCCCTTCTCTCTGATCGTGTATTTTCTTTCCAAATATCACCCCTCCTTGCAAACTCTTTATATTTCCTTTCTTGCCATTCAGCAGACTCTGATCATTTCTTCTAGCTATTGCCCCCTCCCTCTTCTTTCCTCCCTCCCTTGCTGGTTCCTGACCTCCATCCTCCCTGTGATCATCCCTCCAGAGTTCAGGCCATCTGTTCCTGCAGGAGAACCAAGTGTGTCCTGCTCCCCCAACACCAGCCAGGATATGTGTGTTTGGGCATGTGTGTGCCAGTTTGTGTGTGTGTGTGTCTGTTAAAGTATAACCACGTATCCCTCGGTGAATGTCTTTAAAAAATAAAATAAATCAATAAATTAAACATTGGAGAGTTGCATATTCATGATTTTAAGGGTAGGGCACCATTGATACCATTTATGGAGGTATCTTTCACATCCTTCATCGCTGATATTGCTACATTAAAAAGCAAAAAAACAAAACAAAAAAAACTTTATTGTCTAATGCATGAAGGATGTATATGATTATAGCTAAAAAGGCCGATAGCTGTGTGCGCTTTCTTTTTCGTCAGTGTTTATGAAGGTGTGTGATATTGCATTTATCTGTGCATTTGCATGTCTGTGCATGTGTTTGTGGTAACAGTGAGAGTTCAGGCCCTCAGTGCTCTCCCTGTTCGATTAGGAAGTAAACAATGTTTATTCAGGAGCAGCTGTCTGAGGGAGATGGCTGTTTACGTGTGCATGGATACACGTGCACACACATGCATTCAGAAAGATGAAGTCTTGGAAAGTAGAGAGACTGATTAGCAGCTCTGGAACCAAGGAAGAGAGGCCCCAGTGGAAATATGAATGCAATAAGTTCACATGCAGCTACTTTTGCAGAGACAGACCAGTATTTATAGTGACCATTGTGAATACGTTTCAATAAAGGACTATTGAGAATCATGGGTGTCACTGAAAAAGAGGCACCACAAATACAATGACTCTTTAGTCTTTAACTGAAACAGAATGTGGACCTCAACGTGAACTCTCTCCAACCCATTAACAAGACCTCATTGGCGCTTTAACTCTTCATACAGGCGGCTTCTTCTGCAGCTTTATTATTTTATTTTTAAGCTCTTGAAAATCACCACTTCTTCCTTATAAAAGATAATGTAAGTATTATAGTGGCTAAAATGTTTTTATTTCTTTGTGAAAACTGAAAAAATAACTAACACGTCAGACTTATTGTGTTGATTGTTATTCTGTGCTGCACCACAGACTTTCCTCAAAAAAGAAACACAAAGAAAAAGGTCTTCAGAAATCTGCTTTTAAAACAACAATACCAAAATCCGCCACGTAGTCCACCCACTTTTCTCGCTGAGCTTTTCGGATTCCTTCCTCTCGTCTTCACGGCAGCTGTGTGCATTTCTCCTCAGGGTGAATCCTCCACTAGCAGGAAGGCCTGCTTTCCAAAAATGACCCAAATTACCCGACACACACTCTTACTGTTTATGAATCTAATTAAAATCTGTTTACAAATCTTATAAAGGCCAGTAGTAATCATATTTACGCTCAGTTATCCATTCACAGTGTTAAACCAGCATAATCTGCCAAATGTATAAAAGCAGTTTTTTTCTGCAAGTTTGACCCTGTCATTTTCTGTCAGCTGTTCAAAGGATTTTCTTTACTATGACATTCTTTTCACTATATTCACACAGCATTGATTGAGGTATCCTTAAGAATGAAAATACAGCACTGTAAACACGATTTGGTGAACGAAATAGTTGCATTAACAAAAGCTCGCAATACAAAGTATCCATTAGACTCTATGGGATAATCAAACAAAAAGCTGTTGGTCACAGCTGTTACTTTTGATTCAAAAGCCCTCTGTTTGGATCTCCCTATGAGCCTTGCATTGGAAAACAGTCGGGTAGCTATAACCACTTCTGCTCACTAAAAAGTATTTTAAAGACATGCATTTGTTTAAACAGCTGGCTGTTTTCTTTACTGTAGCATTTAATTAACACATTTTACTGTCCTAACATGGTGAGCCTCCTTTGGTCTAGAAAGTATGGTTACTTAAAATTGTCAATACATTATTAGTAGTTGTGTGTGCCGGCTTTGAGAATTTCCAAAATGGGGGTACTTTGGCAATGTATGAAAATGAGTTAATTTTATCACACACACATACACAGTGTACTGAGTAGTTTCTAATGGACTCTCTGTAAGTAGCATCCAGTCTTTGACAAACTGGGTGCTCACCTGTTGCACTTTGCTTCAGTGTTAGAGTTTGATTCTAAGTTCAATTTTAGTTGATAAGTATCAACTTACAGATGCTGTTGTTTTCAAGTAGCTTTCACCAATTTGTCATACTGACTCCATTCAACCGACTGGTATAGTAACTGAAAGTGGTATAGGAACTGAAAATAGACATTTTTTTTTTATTGGCAGCAGAATCTCATGCTTATTGTCCGCACTTGGTCTGGTCTCATTCCTTTGTCTCTCTCTCTCTCTCTTTTTTTTATTTTCTCTTGTTCTGTCTTGCATATTCTATTTCACCCATCCCCATCTATCTGCAAATATGAGAGTTGGAACACAACTCAGCAGTCTTAATTAAAAGGGTTGTTTGCACAAAGGCTAAAAGTCCTGATAACACAATGTTTTCCATCTGTCTAAAATGAATGCTGTTTAGTATGGTAGTGCAGCTCAGGCTGAAATTGAAAACCATTGTTATGGAAGGCATAAATACAGATGAATAAATAAAACTAGTCACTGGTCCAACCAACGATTTCTCTATTTTATAATCTTAGGTGACCGATAAATAAATCCAACGCACTGTGTAAGCTGTAAAATATTTGCATCCTGCCTTTATTTTAATTCCAATGGATAGGTCAATTAGGATCAATGATGCTTCCAGTGTATTTTGAGTTAGCCTCATTCCTCTTATCCTAACAATATTCCTGTTCCACCCAGGACAGATTGTGAGTGAACATCTGCACACCTTCCTTTTCTGTTGCATAAGTACTAAATGATTCAGACCGCAGGGCTCTTTAAAATAGAAAGTATATGATCTAAGTGCCAAAAGGAAAGAGTTGCTACAATGCCTTATGAGCACGGCCAAATTGGAATAGCTTTTCCCTGAACCCAAGGTTTGGTACAGATTCTGTGTGGATAATCTGCTCTGGCTGTGGAATCTCTGGGCAGCCTAACAGACTGGAACTCTGTAGTCGACTCCGGTTCACAACAACTACACCTAAAACAATTCACTGGATCAGACTTTACTTTAAAGACTGAAACTATTTTTTTGGTGTGGGCATTTCCAATTGTGTGGAGCTTGAGTGGTTCGGGAGGGGTTGAGAACTCACAACCTTGGGGAGTAACAGCCTGTTTTATTTGTTTTATTGGGATTCATTCTTTCTTTTTTTTTTCTTTTTTTGAGTTTTAGGTTTTTTCTTTCTGTTACTTGTGTTCTCTGGGGCCCCGTTAACAGTATGGTCTAGGTTCACGAGGGCCAGTTGAACAAATAAAAGGGTTACACGTGATTTAAAAGTGACTGTAGTATGTTTCTGTCAAACCAGGTTGCCTTGGAATAGGGGGACCCGGGTTATCTGGTTGGTTACAGGTATGTGGGGCTCGGGTGAGTTAATGTTCGACATCATAGTGCACTGCGGGCAGCTGTTGCTCGCAGGTTTGAGCCCTGGAGCCCCCCCCCCCCCCCTTCTGCGCCAGCAACAGCCAGACAGCTAAAACCATTCTTAAAGTAGTAAGTATCTGGGTCAACTGTACAAGGGGCGGTCACGGATCCCACTACCCCTTAGTCGTTCAAGGCAGCTTGTGCACTTCTATACCCCTACATAACGGGGCTAGTAGGCCCTTACATATGCATGAGTTACCTGGTTTAGTGTATCTCCTACCTTCCCATCTTACATGCTCAGTCTTCTACTGATTACTAATAAAGTCATAAACCAAGAATGATCCCTTTGACACAAAGGGGTACATTTTCACCTCGTGTTCTTTCCCCCTCTATGTATGTTATTTATTTTCCTTTCTCTCTGGATCTTGTTCTAACTTACACACACAGATACAAACACACACTTCAGATATGCAACAGAATTGTTGATCCTTGTCTCTTTCTTCATAGCAAAAATTCTCTTGGGTATTGAAGTACGTACGTGCTAGCATGTCTGGGACAACAGATGGGAACCATTCTCCCAGGTGAAGGAAATATCAGAGGTCTTCTTTGAGAAAACATGAAGTGAAATAAGGAACTGAGAATTGCAGAAGCTCACAAAATTGCACAGACCCACAAAACACATGTTGACAGGAGCTTGCTGCAATTTTGCTTTTTCAACTAACCAAAAACTATTTACATTTTTTACCATTTGTTATGATGAAAGTACATAAGGGGTAAGTGGAGTAAAAGATTAACAAATGGAAACAAAAGTAAAACTGTAATGATTAATACAAAAATGCCAGTTATTTTGGCATGTTTGGCAAAAACAAAAGAGAATAAGTAATAGGGAATCGGTAAAGGTAGAAAGTTATAAAACATCAATAAAATAAGAGTGAAATTTTCTTACTTTGTTCATTACCTAATCATTAAAATGATCTATATAAATTTAACATACTTAAAGAAACTGAAATACACTTGGAAGTAGCATTCTCAGAGCACATACCAAAGATTGTGTCTAAAAGAAAAAATCAAAGGAAACCGTGTTTCAGCATTCAGCACAGAGCTGCAAGTGAGCATATATGTATTAATTTACACTTTACACACACCTATGTATATGTGTGTGTAAGTGTTGACATTTTTGGTTTCAACTAACTATTGTCCTACACCGTAGGTCCTACACGTAGGACAATAGTCAGTCAGATCCAATGTGGGATTTAGGTGCTTACTTATTTTTTTCAGTGGCACATATTTGTTTGAGGAAGTCCTTGTTATAGCTAAACATTCAGTGTGTCGAATGTTGCAGACAGAGCTTATACAAACACATACTGGGGATTTCATAGGATAACATTATCTGTCCAATAGCAGACTTCTCAGCTGGTATTCCCCAAAGAAGAAAAATACCCAGCAGGATCCACCGGCTTTTTCAACACTCACAATAAGTTATTTCCTAAGCTTGTGGGATTCAGGAATATTAATCCTCTGTAGAGTAAGCTTATAGTTACAATGCCTTAGTCCTAAACTGCAGCAGATTCTAAAATATAAATCCCCCAATAAAATCAGCTGTAACATGTGTGAACTATGTTGACATTTAGGGATGCACATTTGGCTTTAAATCAACTTCATTTGGTCCTGTGGTGCTGAATGTCACAACATCCCACACTGAGTGTTTTTATGTCTTAATAACTGTGACCTTTTCCTTTTGCCTATTGGACGTCCACAAATCAATCTGTTGGTTCTGGTAAGGGTACTAATAAATGGCTTTTGTTGGAAGGCAAGAGCCAGCTGGTCTCAGTGGTCATCATGGAGAAGTATGAAAGCAGTTTGGTTTTGTATGATTGTGTTTATACAATTCATACCGACCTTGGGTTATTACCAATAAGACAGGTTTCTCTGTGGATTCTCCTTGATTGCACTCATTCTTGTGCATGCAGTCTTGGCTACCAAAGCTCTCAATGCAAGATGAACTGGATGAACACAGAGCTGGTGCAGTCCCTCTGGTTCACTGCTGTTTGCAGATAGCTGGGAAATGCAGCTTTAGTTCACTTTACTAGTTTTAAACCAAAGTTTCAGCACTGAGGTGAATTCACTTAATGGCAGCTTTCAAAAAACAACACTTTAGACATTGCTGAGTTTAAAGTCTTAAGAACAGTACAAACAATAGTTTTCTTACCTCACAAAGCATGGAAATTGTGTGAACAAAATAACATATATATAACAAGTAAGCATAGAATTTGATAAATCGGAAATGATTGAGAATAGAATTATTGCCTGCTGGTGAAATTGACGTTAACTGTGTAGAAGAATTGAAGAAAAACACCTGCATTTTTTAACAGTGGACAACTATTCAAAGGCTGTTTTTCTGTATTTGTGTTAGTGTTGATGGTTATACTTGCACATAAACCACTACATTGGACACTGATGTGTCACTCCATACACTGCCACTCACTGGTCATTTAATGTTACAATATGACGTGTTTCATTGTAATTATTGTTATTTAACACTTTCATGCATGAATTATGAAAACCTCAATCAGGATTTTTTTCTTAAGTATTTTTATTCATCTTCACATGCCTAAAGATGAATAAAAATACTTAAGAAATAATCCCAATTGAGGTTGTCATAATTCAACCATGAAAGGGTTCAATGGATAGCATGCCTGATATGGCAGTTTACTCTGTATGTAATTTCCCAACCATAATGTAATCATGAAAGTGATCTAATTAATATTTATTTTAATGGATTAACAATTACATTTGGATTTTTTAAGTATTAGAGAAATACAAACACATATGAGACTTAAGTCTTTAAGGATAAAGTATTTACTTTGGGAAATCAGGAAATTCTTGTTCTTTTCGATCTGGATAAAGGAACTGAATTCTCTATCTTCCACGTCTGCCTATGGCCTTGTAAGCTCAAAGAGATCCTGTTTTTGCCTTGTAATAAAAGAAAAATAAATCAAGTCTTTTGCCTTGAGTTTTAGATTAATAGAGAGCTCAAGATGTTTGTCTTTGACAGTCCTGCTGGTCTATTTTAGTATCTTTGCATAAAAAAAAAACAAATATTAACCACATCGGGGCAAATGGTAAATCAAACTGTGGCATTAGACATATTTATAAATTTTAGGGGTTGAGAGTTGACTCCTCATTAAGACACCTAGTCAAATAAATAAATAAAGAACAAATATAATAAAAACAAAGCAGCATATAAAAGATGTTTGATTTCACTATGACAGCTGAGTCAAACTGCAAGAAACCCAAAGGCAACCACACAGAGTTGAACAAAAAAATCAAATGCTGACACCATGAAAACACAACCCATTTTATTTCATATTTTTCAGTGTTTGTTTCCTGCAGAATGTTGTTGTGATTTTTCTTTAACCTTGCCTCACCTTGCTCAAGTGTTTGTCTTTGCTGTCTTAAGTAGACTGACTCACGGGTCGCCACAAAGTGGATATTTTCACTATCAGTCTGAAAAAGATTATTTAGTCTTTGCATATTTAGGCACTTTGTTCAAACAGGGGATTGACTTTGCTGGGGAAATAGGGCAACTACAAACAAAACAAAGCTTTGGATGCCATTTCTGTTTACCCTCTGACTAACAGTACCATGCAGTTAGGTAACGAACAATAATGATGCATTTTGGAGGCACAATCCATTTAATTAGAGAATAATCTGGTTGGCTCTTGTTATAAATGCTGCAAGTTTGGTTTATGTTTGTCACTATAAAGTAACTGTATGAAAAGAACAAAGGAGCTGTTTTATAAGAATTATGTGTGCTGCAAAATATACAGGAAAATACATAATTATTCAAGAATCTGCACTTCCTATTTCCACTAATTGATAGTCATGGTATTGCCATAATGATTAAAGCTAGTCTGGGGAGGTGTTATACAAATTCCAGCATTTATCTTGAAATGAATTTAGAATGAACAAATCAAAAGACGTCAGATGGTTTTAAAAAACTGTTTGTATTTATTTATCTATATTTCTACCACTTGTTTGGGTTCTGGTCATCGGGGCAGCCATCATTTCTTTTAGTGATTATCCACAATTCATGGCTATAGCAGTTTGACTGTTATATGGACAGATTTACTTGCAGACTTTGGTAACCTTTCACCACAATGGACTATTACAACACACTGATGACCCTTAAAATGTCGTAATCTATATACTATCCTATATACTATTATTTCAATTTTCTAAAACTAACTTTCTATATCTGCTCAAACTTCCTAAGTTCCTAAATCTGGGTGTAAAGGTGCTCCCTCTGTGACTGAAATGGCACTGAAATGTGTGGAGTGTAGGCCCCTGAGGAAATGGGGTCTGTGGTTGACATCTGAAGCATTTTGTAAGGAGCAGACTGAGTAATACACACAAACGCACACTCATCTAAAGACACACATACTCGTGCACATAAAGACACACAAATGTGTTCCAGCAGACACACTCGGTGACACCTGCACTGACGTGCAAACAAACAAATGCAAAGACAGATAGTGACAGGTGAGGTCATGTGTTTGCACACACAAATGCACACTTCCCCAGCTCCTCAGTTGATCAGAGACTGTTACAGTGTCACCTCGTTCCCCAGCTCAACCCCCTGTAGGAGATCGCTCTTTGTCACTGATGCCACTCTCTAGACAGTCTCGCACAACTTCTGTCTGCCTGCTGCTTCTCTGTTTGTGTGTTTGTTTGTGAAAACGTTTCCTCCCCGTGAAAGATTTAAAATATTCTATCAAATCTGTTCCAGCAAAAATTAAGAAGTGCTTACAGTTTAAATTCAGCACCACACATTAATCACATCAATATCAGCTTAACTTCCAATTAGGTGGTACATTCCTATACCAACAGCATTTGTGCTTACTTTCAAAAAAGCTGACAAAATTCAACATATTTTCTAGAGCTGCATTTCAAAGTGTCTAATTTCACATCTAGTTTTACTGTTTTAGCAGTGTAAAACCAAAATTAAAGGGGTGGGCAGTGGGGCGCTGTGTGTTTGCAGTTAATATTACATTGTTTCCCAGCTGAAAGAGACATAATTCTTTTCATCTCTCACAAGGCCCAGGGAAATGTGGATTCTATGTAGAGCAACAAAGAAATTGCACAGACTCTTGTAGTCCCTCTGTTTTGACATCTACAGGCAGTATGCCACGGCTCAGCTAATGGTGTGGTAAGTGATAAAATGTAGGTTTATGAGGGATTAGTCAGTTCTGTATGTGCAATAGACACACACACAAAAGCACGCATGAGCACAAGAGATTCCCCAAGTTTAGCGATGCATTAGTGGTGTTTACGACAGCTTTGAGTGGAGCTTACCCCTCCACTGCCATCCCCCCACCTCAGCCTCGCCACCTCCCACAACTGCCGCAACACACTCATCCACACTAGCCGCAGTCACCAGCATGATGGGGGTTTAGTTAAAGACTGGAATTCTCTGTCACAGATGGTCAGGTCACTGAGATTGGGAGGGTAAGTGGTGGTGGTGGTGGGGATTCTTCCATGTTTTTCATACCGTGGGGCTCAAAGGAAGAAGAGGCAGAGGGGAGATAGCTTTAGCAAAAAAATGGATTGAGATGAAGAGAGGGACATCTGGTTTGGGGAAGACAAAGTGGGGCAGAGATATAAGTGGATGGAGTGTTGTTAATGATGGCAAAAAGGAGGGAGGGAGTAGTAAGAGGAAGAGAGGGTGCCAGCAGATAGCTTAAGATGCCTAACAAAAAAAGGAGCCAAAAAACTTTAGACTGGCAGTGCATTGGCCAGAAGTAAATTCTGGTCCCCCAGTAGTTAGGCTGTGTTAATAGTACTCATGGCCTTAAACCCTGACCCAGAGCCTACTTATCAAGTGAGTGATACTATTTCTTGTTAAAAGTTGAACTATTTTGCATATCTTTTTATTTTTTCAGGTCATGAATAATTGTCTCATAACCTGTCAGTGGCTGCCATGTTTGGACTATCAAACGCTATTAGGTCAAAGTTTATACAAAGGGGTTTTTACTGGGAAAAACTTCCGAAACAAAGTCTCCAGCACCCTTACTGAGAGTTTTTCTTTTTTTCCAGTGGTAACATCTATTGTTTTGGAGAATTCTGCAAAGAGTAGCCATGCCATTAGCACTGGTATAAATAGTATGAAGCTGTGGCAATATCACTGTTTGCTTGTGACATTACCAATATGGCAAACATAGATAGGCCCTTATAGTCTCTTGGGCTTATGCTCCTTACCTTCCATGTAGCCAGAATATTTGGATAGTAGATGAAGGATATCAGGTATAATACTTCATGTTCTATTCTCTGCTCAGTACAAATACAGAGAAAAATCGAATCTAATTTAACAAAAAAGTAAAACCGTAAGTATATGGGGGGTTTTCTTCAACAAAAGCAATTCCTCATTTCAAACCAAAGCCTAGTTACACAGCAATAATCAATAAATCTTGAACAACAAACAGAAACCAGAAAATTTTTGGTACCAAAAATATAGTCTCTTTGCAAAAGATTATTCTTATTTTATGAGAGAGATTAAAGAGATGATAGATATGAGACACTACTAATAAAGTCTCATTTCTTATCCCAAAAATAAAAAGAAATACATACACATGAATGTCAACACATTTCTAGCCACTTTACAACAGTTTTCCAGTGAAAACAATAATAAAAAGAAAGAATAACTTGACTAGATGCACAGGGAAATTATATTACGTAGAATTTAATTGGCTTTTTCAGTTTGCACTACAGTAATCTTTACTACATGCATTATTGATCTATTTTTAAAGTCGCAAATGGACTGCCTTTAGTGGGGGCACACTCTTATGCGATCTGACAGTTCGCAGCTGGGATCTCCAAATGCTCATTTCCCGAAGCTGCTCCTAAAGCAGTGTGTGCTCCACACTACAAAGTGTCTCATTTACTGTAACAGATTTTGTATCCATAGAAGAGATGATTTTTTCAAGAAAAATAGTCTGCTTGTTAAACTCAGGGGGAATTAAGTCCATCTATAAAGTACATTTGGATATGTTTTCTAGCTCAGACCCCTGCTGAGTAAATCTGTGTGTGTGTGTGTGTGTGTGTGTTACTATGTGAAAATCTTTAAAGTGAGTACTTGATTTGTACATATATCGATGATTGACAAAAAAAAAAAAAAAGGAAAATATCATCTGTCCATACCCTAATAAATAAAGTTGGGAAGCAACAAAGTACAAATATTTTCTGCTTTTACTAGCTATTTACAAACATTTCTGTACTTTCTACTCCTTACATTTCAAAACAGGCTCATTTAGGTTTAACACATTTGAGGGAAGTTTTGATTTCCCACCACTGCATGCTTTCAAACATCAAACCGATTGGAGCATAAATGAAGGGAACAATACATAAAAAAAACAGTCCTGTTAGTTTATCCATCACCGAGACTTATCACATACAAATAGATAAAAGGGGCAAAAGCCCCTATTTTATGTATCATTTTTAAAAAATGATCATCTGCCAAAAAAATGCCAAAAAATGATTGCTGGTATTTATAGCGTTTAAAAGAGTTGGTCTATAAGCTGTCAAACATATCTCAAACATATCGCTCACGAATAACATCAGCTCATTTTGGGCCAGAAAGAATATTTCTGTTACAAGGTAGCAATCAGTTTTTATCAAAGCGGTTTTTATCAAGTTAAAAACTTTCATTAACATTAAAATTATCTTTTTCAAGGGAGATGTCTTAGGGCAGCAGACATAAAGAAAACATCACAGCTCTGTAAAGACATATTGAGCAGCCAAAGAACTGGTTGATTAAATGCACTCAGATACTTGCAAAACAGGTAATTTCTTTATTTAATTTATAACCCCTTTCATAACTCCTGTTGACTACAGGCTATTTACAGCAAAGATACAAGAACACACAGAATCATCAGAAATCGCTTTTAGTGCAGATGTCCATAATCGGTGGAGATGGTACTTCTAGGGGTTTCTTGTTTTCTCAAAGTGCTTGCTCAAAGGTAGATCATTTGATTGTTGGGGTTTCTCTCTGTTATTGTTGGTGTCAAGGTGCAAGCACTGATAAGAGTGGACCGAGCTGAGTCTGGTGTATAATTCACAACTTTACTGTAAAGAGAACTGATTTCAAAACACAGAGAATTGGCACTAAGAGACTCTCTGAAGGGAATAGCAGAGATAGGTGAGTTCAGTATGATGACAGCGATTCCTCTGATCCACTGGGAAATCGACTGGAAGAAGAGCAGTGTTTGGCACACTAGGAAACACTACACTAGAAAATTCATGGAGAGGCCTGATTACCACTTGGCAGGTGATAAGCAGATGATCTGGCAAAGAGTGGATGCCTGGACTAGCTCTTAAGGACTGACTGGCCAAATCAGGAAAATGAGTCACAGGTATGTATCCCCAGAGACCCCAGTGGTTGGCTCCTCCCAAAAGGAGGAGTCAACCTTGCCCAACCCAACCTTGATCTGCAAAAGAAAGAAAACAGAGGCCCAAAACACAACCAAGGTCTGTCATGACAGTAGCGTCTTTACCTTAAGTTGGAATGCACCTTGAGGTGACTGTCATGATTTGATGCTAAATAAATAAAATTAAATTAATTTGAATTAAAAATTAAGTTGAAACAAATTCAGGCAATTCCACGTTTATACCAATGGCAAACTGTCTAGTATAAAGACAGCATTTAGTTAGTGTAGGGAATAGAAACTAGCCAAGTTAGCTGCTTACATCTTGTTGAATTTGTGTAAATCCACTAAGACCAGTAAACCTCAGAGCAGCAGCACAAGTCAGCTGATCACAGTCTGTACACAAAGAAATATTTGTTTTTGTATTTTATAAAAAATATAACAATATTATTATACTAGTATTTGATTTTATAGTGTTATTGTATTTTTGGTACTTGTTTTTCATATGTACATGTGTGCCATTCCTTCTGTCTTTAAAAACTTTAGCTCTGAAAGTTTTGAATTATTTATTTATTTATTTTAATCTTTAAGCTTAAATTTCTACTGCCTTTATTTGTATTGGCAAAATGTAGGATATGATCCTGGTATATTGGGATTCTAAATATCACATTATAGCTTACACACAAATATCATGTTTACCTTCTCCAACATAACAATTGTGTACTGAACATGTCATGCTACCTTTTCTGATATTTACTGCACAAAAAAGGTCTCGTATTTCATTGATTTAAGAAGAACGAAGAAAACTTGTGGGCTTGTGCTCTTGCACGTGGTTCTTGTTTTATTGGTTTATTTTACTAATATACCACAAGGTTCATTTAGCTTTACTCTTTTTTGTTTCTTTTATGAGTCATTCAACCTTTATCATAGTATTTTTAAACACAAGTATCTGTATTTCTGCTAATTTTTTACAATTAAAAACACAGTTGAATTTAATTCAGGCAATTCCACCTTTATAACAATGGCAAGCTGTCTAGTATAAAGACAGCCAAGTTAGCTGCTTACATCTTGTTGAATTAATTTGTGTAAATCCAATCATTTATTTTTGTATTTAATGAAAAATATAATCATATAATTATAATAGTATTTGATTTTATAGTATAATTGTATTTTTGGTAGTGTTTGCATATGTGTGCTTTACTCCTTTTTTGTTTCTTTTTATGAGTCATTCAACCTTTACCAGAGTATTTCTTTTAGCACAAGTATCTGTATTTCTGCTTACAAGTTAAGAATGTCTTTACTTCTTCCACATTTGCTAGTAACTGCCAGAACCAAAATAAAGAACCCCTCCCCCAACGAAAAACAGAAAAAAAAGAAGAAGAAGAAAGAAAAAGGTCTCTATCTCAAGTGACGACATCATCTTTATACTTGTCTGAAAGATGGGCTGAATTTGATATGGGACACACACACACACACACACACACACACACACCTACTAAGATATCTACAAACACTGGAATCTTCTTAAATCTATACTAATCCATAAACCTCTGGGTGCGCCACTTTCACCGCTTCTCTGTCGGCGGGACCCGCATGCATTTTGTGCTGTATTCATGTTGTTGAATCATCGGAAGTCATAAATTATCAATAAATGGAACTGAATCTCCACATATACTCAACATGCAAAGCAAACCTCATTTGCTTATTGTTGCTGACATTACATTATACATTATATGCTTCCCATATGTAAGTGTGTGTGTGTGTGTGTGTGTGTGTGTGTGTGTCTGTGTGCGCACAAATTCAGACAGGACTGTATGTGTAATGAGGCAGCATCTGTTGTGTTCTCTACTGCAACTAAACACCAATCAAAGATGATTATGATGTTGACAAAGTTTCCCAGCAGATAGCACTTATTCAACCTCTGCAGGAGTCAACTCTTAAACAGAGCCAGAAAACTATTTTTTTTATTGTCAAAGATTTAGATGAATTAGTGAGTTTGATGTTATATTTAAGACCGCAAGAAATATGAATGATTTTGGAGCTGGTGAAACAAAGTTCAAAATTTCAAATAAATGTTTAAAGATACATCTTACAAACTCTGTACTCTTCAGTTGGATAAGTGGAAAAAAGACTAGGAATATCTCTTTTTGCTTTTCAGATGCGTTTGCCACTTTCATTTTCAACATTTGAAACTGAATAGCCTTGGGTTACGCTGTTTAATTGAGTTGTTAAGGTGTTTAATGAGATCAAGATGTTGATTAATTAGAAAATTAATTAAGAGATTAGTGTAATTAAAGTAACTGTTATTTGTGGCCTTAAATTCCATCCTAACCTTGGTCATTGTTGTCTTTATTTAGTTTTTTTTTTTTTTTTTTTTGCAATCAGCTACAGCATTTTTGCTTTGTATCATCTGTTGCTTTGTTAAACACATTCTTTGCAGATGTAATTTCACAGATTGTGACACTATGCTATCAGTCATTTAGCTTGCACAGACCATTCACCAATCCTTTTTCCTCTGTATATGGAAGGCAGCATTGTTCCTTTTAAGATGTTTGCCAAGCAAAAATTGAAAAACAATAGGTTTAAAACTTTGATAGTGGATAGTAGAATAAATTATCTGTCAGGGAATAATGCATTTATGTTTATTACTCACTCTGTAATTTCCTGTGAATTTATTGCCTATACCAAAATCTGTGATCCCTCATTTGTTTCTTCTGCCAAGACGTGTCAGATTATGGACAGCTTTATTATTATTTTTGCACAGTAGCAGCAGTAGTAGCATAGTATGACACTAATTGTGCCAGGTTTTTGTTGCTAATTCAGCCTATAGGTTTCTCTTTAATTACCAAGGAAATTACATTGCTATGGTAATTAGTGTGGTAATTATTTGCATATGATCAGATCTGTTTTTACTGATGCTGTCCCTCTCGGATGCTCCCACCTTCTCTTGTTTGTAACCTTTTTTTTTTTTTTTGTAACTTGTCACTATACCCAGGGTTTCTTAGCTTCCTGAAGCTGAACTTTTTTTATTTTCATAAAAATGTGCTGGCTTTTAACATTTGCATTTAATTGGTTTCAAACACAAACAAGCACACAAACACACACACAGATTATTCAAATAATTAAGACAATCTGAACTGTTATCAGACCAGCAACCAAACAGCAGATGTAAGTCAAAGTGCATGACTGGCTTTAGGACTAATGGTCCAATTCCAGACGTTTTAACCAGATATATGTCTGATTCCTGTAAAACATGTTACAAAGTTTTGTTCCATAACACCCAACTCATCTTTGGACAAGTGCCTCTTTCATGGCGAGCACTTAGCGTCCATAGATCTTACATTGCAGTTGTTATACTGACCTTTAAGATGAAGGTGATTGAAAATTTCTTGAGAATAAAATCAAAAACCTACTGCAACTTTCTATTGTCAAGACTACTACTCCATCCCATTATTGTTAATTGTGATGCACTCAGTATACAGGACTTGACTGGTCTATACAGGCTCATACTAAGTATATTTAAAGTTATTAAAATACAATTCAAATACAAAATTTAACCTACATGCTCCCCCCCCCCCTGAGGGATATGTTATAATGTCTGAAAACTATCCCATCTCTGCTTTTACTTTAATTTGATATACAGTGGAAATTCATTAATCTTTTCTTCTACCCTGCATCTATCCATTCTTCCATCCCTGCCTCATCCATTATTCATGCCCCTTTCTACTTTATCTGTCTAAAATAAACTGACTCCACTTGAGCAGTAAACAGATACATGCTATGTCCTCTTACATCTATTTACCCATATTTTCATTTCACTATCCTTTGTAAAGGAAACACATTTATTTTTCACAGTGTGAATCATATTTTTCTCCACTTCATTATGGAGCTTGATAAGATGACTGCCCAATCCATTTACACAGCAGTTATAGACCACCTGTGCCAACATGCTGTTGCGTCTCATGCTATTACCTGCTTTCTTATGCTTATCCTACATCTCATATTAAAGGAAAAATCAATATGAAATAGGGCTATATTGAAGTGCCAACATGGGGACGTTAGCTCATTTTTTGTCTTCTGAATATAATACTGGCTAAAGTAAACACAAATCTAAGAAACTGAACTAAAGTCCCTTTGAATTTCCAGCACTCTTTTCTTATCTTGTATGACACGAAAAATGTTAGTCATTTGACTGTAGTAAGTATAACTACAGTCTAGTACTGCCTCTACTAGTTATACTTGACTGTGACTGGAGCAATGTTTGTTTCTGGGGCTAAATTCATAAGATGCCAACTGCAAAAGTCAAAAACAAAATTAGTTTGATAATGTAGTTCATGAACTATCCAAAGCATTTCAATTAATAGTATTTTTGAAATAGTCATCCATCCATGACAATAAACTGGACTGGGTTAAAAACACCACTGCACCATAGAGGAATGACGAAAGCTATCTCTATTTTCTGAGATGGACAAGGCTCAGGATTTTCTATGAGTCTGTTGTGGGCAGTGCCACACAGTGTTGCATGCTGGAGCCACAGGTTGAGGTTCACAAATGCCAACAGACTCAATAAACTGATCCATTGCTGGGACATGACTGAATGTAGTGTGAAGCGCTTTGGGGTCCTTAAGGACTAGAAAAGCGCTATACAAATGCAGGCCATTTACCATTTACAAAGCTGGACTCTCTTCAAGTGGTGTTGGAGAGGCAGAAGTCTTCCGAGAGCCATTCATCCATCCATCCAGAAGACCAGCCACGTCCTCTGGTTCATCCCAGGGGACAACTGGGTTTTACTAAGCCAGGCCAAGAGATATAATATCTTCATTGTGTCCTGGGTCTGTCTTGGGGCCTCCTCACAGTATGACATACCTGAAACACCTCACCTAGGAGGTGTCTAGGATGCATCCTAATTAGATATCCCAGCCACCTCAACTGGGGGAGTAGCTGCTCTATTCTAAATCTCAAGCTCATTCTTTCAGTCACTTACCCAAAGAGGCCATAGGTGATGGTGCAAATGTGAACTAACAGCGTCATGTTCAGCTCTTGCTTCACCACAACAGATTAGTATAGCGTCCTCATCCCTGTTGTTTCATCTATCAGGCTTACTCTCCTCGCTCCCCTTACTCATGGACAAGACCTAGAGATACTAAACTCTTCCACTTAGGGCAACAACATGTTCCACAGTAGGCACTCCAGCAATTTCCAGCTCAGAGTTATGGCCACACACTTGGTGGTACTAATTTTAAAAATCAAAACAAAAATTAAAATCATGATCCAATTCAATTCAATTCTATTTATACAGCACCAAATCACAACAACAGTCGCCTCAAGGCACTTTATATTGTAAGGTAGACCTTACAATAACACATACAGAGAAAAACCAAACAATCATATGACCCCCTATGAGCAAGCACTTTGGCGACAGTGGCAAGGAAAAACTCCCTTTTCACAGGAAGAAACCTTCCTTGCATTCAGTACAGAGAGGTAGCATTTATAATCTATATAATCTATATAATAATATGAACATATTTTAAAGGAACAGTTTTATAAATCCAACTTGAAACATTTGTGGGACTTCATGAAGTCTCTAGCTAAATCTAAAATCTAAAAACACTGCCCCTAGCTATTTAACAGATCTTCTTCATTTGTATAACCCTATAAAAGCACTAAGATCTTCTAACCAGATGCTCTTAATGCAACCTAAGTCTAGGTTGAAAACCAGAGGCGACCGTGCCTTTGCTATTGTAGCTCCTAGACTGTGGAACAACATCCCTATTGCCATTCGCTCTTCTGAGACTGTTCAGTCTTTTAAATCTCGTTTAAAGACCCATCTTTTTACTCTGGTTTTGATGTAAGATAGTTTGATTATCATTTGGTTGGTTTCTATGCTTGTCTCGTCTTGCGTTGTATTTGTCTTATTTTATTTTAATTTTATTTTATTTATTTATTTATTTTTCTAATTTGTGAAGCACTTTGATCAAAACTGTTGTTTTTAAATGTGCTATATAAATACATTTTGATTGATTGATTGATTGATTGAAAATGTCCCAGTGAAGAAACTGTTTTGAAACAGTGTTTCAAGTGTTTCAGTATTTCCTGGTGTTTTGAAACTGGAGACTTAACGGTTGACACAATTAGGGACCTAGGTTTAACATTGTATAATGAATGTGGTGAAAATACCAGACTATCATATCACAAATCAGTCACACTCTATTCAGTTAAAAGGGCAAGCTCAGATTGTGGCACATCACTGTGGAAGCCCTGGTGGCAACCTCAGAAGCCACTAACTACCACAGTTTTTGAGGTTGATGCCATTTGGGGTTCATGTCAAGTCATACAGGGATGGTGTCATGACCTGCTGTGGCAGTGGTCTCTTTTTGGAGGTAATGCAGGTTCAAATTGGGTAATGCCATGGCATTTGGAGGTAATGCCACACAATCTGTGTATGATGCTGTGGCATTTGGAGGAGATACCATAGCATCTAGGGATGATGCTGCATTTGGAAGTAATGTCATAGTTTTTTTGAGTAAGGCACAACTTTTGAGGGTGATTCCATACTCCGAACTTGGGGGTGATCCTGTGGCATTTGGGAGTAGTGCCAAATCCTGCCATGGAGGTGACTTCTGTTTGGAGGTAATGCCACAGGCTTTGGGGGTATTGCTATAGCTGTTGGTGGTGATGCCATGGCTGCTTGAAGGTGTTTAGAGAGGATGTCATGCCATGGGATGATAAAATATGGAAGACAGGTGAATAACTGGAGTTGTGTCTCCTTTGTAAGGCAATGTAATGTGGCAAGTTTCCGTACATTAGTCATCTATTTCTGAGTGCATAATCACATATTAGACTGACTCATTCTCTGAGCTTATTCTCCGTTTCTTTCACACACATCAATTGTCTCGGTTGGTGGTAGAGTTACATGAATTAGTAACCAGTTGGGATCAAGATATACCCAAAGATATTTTTATGCACTGTTTTACAAAATCTGTAAAAAACACATTTGAGTTTTATGTAAGATGCTATGCAAATGTTTGACACTGGAAGCAATGTTAAGAAATAAATAGTTTGTGTTCACTGAAATTCCACTGACAGAGAGATTTTAATTTAAAATTAAAACAGGCATTGGATCAAAAGTAATAAAATTCCATTGACTATACTTTTTTAAACATATAGAACAACAACATTTAACAGTGTTCTGGAAGATGAAATAGGCACTTTGTGTGAATAAAGGAGAAATAATGGAAGCCAATGTTATTTTTTAGTAACTTTTACTGTTTAGTGGTTTCAAAATTTCAAAACATCATGTGATGTCTCTCATCTTCACTGGTTAACATATAGGATAACAGCTAACAACATCTTTTAAGGTGGAACATTTTCTGTGATGTTATTGGGAACATAAGTTAACATTATGAACACAACACACCTAAAATGTCATTGTGACATTTCACCAATTAATTTCACTTTATAAGGCATATTATAAACTTAATGCAATTATTGAAGCTGTGATTTAAAAATTGTCAAGTCTGTAGATTAACGTGAATAACTGGGTATTGTTTCTGCACTACTTTCAAGTAGCCAATTTCAAGTAGATTTTCAGAAGTGTGTTCTGTGAAACCAACCATTCTTGGCGTAAGCTGGCTCGACAAAATCTAAAAGCGCAGTCAGCGATAACAAGAATCACAATGGTGGTTATCAACTTTCTCTGTTAAGCTGGTCTTATGTGTGCAGGCACATAAAGGGCCTCTCTCTCACCTACAGCATAAAATGGGCAAATTGTGAACATAAAAATACAACAACACAATGGAACACTGTTGTTGCAAATAAGACAAAACAGCAAAGCTGGAAGAAAATAATTAATTTTGTAAATTCATAAATTTGCTTTGAAACTTTAAACTTGGTGTATTTAAACATTAAAGCTTACTTAATATATATCATCCTCATTGTTTCATATAGTCTGAGGGATACATTAAAGTTATTTTAGTCTGATGCCAGATCAAAGTCAAATGAATTATCCACTGAATATTTTGGC
Organism: Neolamprologus brichardi; assembly: GCF_056152115.1. NCBI lineage: Eukaryota > Metazoa > Chordata > Actinopteri > Cichliformes > Cichlidae > Neolamprologus > Neolamprologus brichardi. The sequence goes on along the minus strand of NC_142109.1, from coordinate 30,956,554 downwards.
AATTAATGTAATCTAGTCCACACTTTTAGCAAGAAAAAAAACAAAAATGAGTGAAATGTGACCAAAACTCTACACTCTAACCCTGCTGTTTATTTAATGTGTTACCATTAGTTACCATTAGTTGTCATGATTATATAGGTTGAAAGAGAGCTACCTTTGTGACATTATGTTTAAGAACAACAGATCAACAAGTCATGTTTTGTAGTACACCCCTCTGGACAAGAGCTACAGTAGCTTGTGGCATCACCCCAGATAGCCATGGTAACATATATTCATCTCCAGACAATCACAAACACTTGTGGTAAGTCATCAGCTCACAAAAACTGTGTTTTAAGATTGTTGAGGTTGCTAGAAGTGGTGCAGACAGTCATGAATATCATAGGTCAGAAAGTTCATCATAGTCGTTAATCACCTTACAAACGCCGTGTGTTATAACAAGGCAGAGGTATTCTGTGTTAATTTGTGTACTGTTCTTTTATGATGTTTGATTTTGATGTAAGTGTTATTCAAAAATTTAGATTTGTTTTGCTTTGTATGTATGTGGCAGCTTCAATATGGTTATATTGTTGGTAACTTGGACTTGGAAGCCAGAACAAGTTTTATCCATACTTTGAATATACTCTGTTGGGGATATAAAAGTGTATTCTGTTCTGTTCCTACCACTTGAATGTGAGGTCATCCCCTCAAGACACTGATAGAACTACATCATCCGCTTCGGTGGAGTTCAGCATCCTTTAGGAACAAGTTTGACTTATTTGTTAGCAACTGGGCAGCATTTTGAAAAGTGTGATTTTGTATGGATTGTTTGTTTTTTTAGTTAGATATTAAGAACAATAACCTAATCATTTGCTGTGTGCTAAAACTGAGGCCAGCAAACGTAATCAGTTACAGTAGCTAGCTTTGAAAAAAGTTAGGTTTTCTATTTTACATTAGACTTTTGATGGACATAATGGTCACACGACAAATATCGGATTAACATAATCACATACAGTATATCATTAGTTTTTAGTCAAGAATTTGTATTCTGAATTATGACCAATGCCAAAAATATTACATTGTACAATATTGGAGGGCAGTTTTGCTATCCCATTCAATCATAAAAAATATATAAATATGCATCCTTTCAAAAATTATGTCTCCCAGCCATTCATGCTTGTTTAGATTATGATGATCACTAGAGTTCTAGTAGAATTGGGCTGAAAGATCTATTGCTTTATTACCTATTTAGGGGATAAATCATGTTTTTAAAAGTAACTAAGTAACTAATTACTTTTGAAAATAAGTAATCAGTAAAGTAACAGGATTAATTTTTTCGGACATAGGTGCAGTGTCAAACTTGTCATCTAACATTCACAAGAGGTCATTATTTTTTTTTCTCCACAGAGTAATGATTTACAAAAGCCAACAAGAACATCTTAGCCCATTCCAACCACTCAGCTCACATCTTGCCTATTTCTTATCCTTGTTGTATTATTCATTTTTTTCTTCTCTTTTTAGAGTCGATGCAGAAAGTAGTTCTGGCATCCTCATTGTACCTCTTCTGTGGAGTTAGTCAAGAGTGATAAAAGTACATAAGTGGGCACGGTGATGCATTGAAGACAATGAAAAGGAACGCGGTGTTACTTCAGAAACACACCATCCTTGAGTCTTCCAGTTTTTTGATGTCTGTCTCTTTGATCTTTGATGCTGGCTGCTCCACTAAACTGGGTGGCATTCAGTCAAGCTTCTACCTGTGCCAGTGCTACATAACTGTCAGAAGATGTCATTTCCACAATTCAGACTTTACCAAAAGTTATTTATGTTTTCCCAGACCTCATTACCAACTTGTTTCACACCGAGAGATGCACACATTACTGGGAGTATACATGCAGCATAAGACATGCTTGCTCATTGCTTATCGCCACATCAAATAACCGCACATTATTTGATGGCATATTTCTGTATTTGTTGAAGTACCATTAGAGCCAATCTTGTACAGGAGATGGTTTTGATGTCTATAGTATACATTTTTCATGACTAGGCAATTGCAGGTTTTTCATTTCTAAAAGCTAAGTAGCCATGATTGCATTGCCATGATGAGTGGCAGGGTTTCCATGTCACTGACCAACTTCCTCCCCCGATATGTTTTAATATTTCCAGATAAACTGAATGGTAAAAGAGAATACATGCAGGTGGAATGAAGAAAATGATTATGTGCAACCTCTATGCTCAAAAGTTGAGGATAGTATATCAACTTTTAAGGGACAAATCCACAGTGGATCATCAATAGTGGGGAAAATTACACCTTGCTTCTTGCTATGGGCAGAAACTCCCCAGTCAGCCAGGCTTTGCCTGTGATATCACCAGATTGTTAGTGTGCTCTGTAACATCACACACAAAATTCATGGAATGTTATGAACTGCAACGTAGTCTTAACCTTCGTCATAGTGCACCAGTGCTGCTGATGACAATACATGTACATATGAAGCTCCTACTTATGAGTCACTCTTAAAAATAAAGATGCAAGTTCCCAGTAAATAGAGATGAAAAAAGCCAAAGAAACTCAAGAATGCAAGCACAGCATGTGTGAGCGCGTGCATGTGTGTGTGCGTGTGTGTGTGTGTGTGTGTGTGTGGGAGAGGGAGAGAGAGAGAGGGAGTAATTTAAAGGTCATTGTCACAATGAGGCCTGCTAAAGAGTGTGTATCACAGACAGCCTGACCCAGCATAAAACCAAGGCAATTAAAGCCCAGCCACGGACCAGGGAATCGACACAGCACAGCAGTGGAGTGATCCAACATGGCCTCGGTCGCACAGAGTAAACAGAGGCTGAGGGAAAGGCTAAGGCAACTGGCAGTAAGGGAGGGGAATAGGTTATGCAAATGATCCTGGGCTCCGACAGAAGGGAGTCAATGGAGTTCCTCCACGCTGACGGGAGCAGAAAGTTAACTACACAAACAAGTCACTGGGTTTTTGAACCAGTTTTCTCCTTCAGTCCCTCTGTCTCTTTTTGCAGTCTGTCTAGGTCAAATTATTGCAACTATCAGCTGATTGTAAAGCTCTGAGCTTGATTTAAAAAAACAAAACAAAAATAGACTCCAAGCCGTCTGTGAATGGCACCCTTGGTTCTGGATTGAAAGCTACCACTGAACAATTTGCCGCAATCCATTTTCAAGTATACTTACAATCTCAGAAAGTACACTTTCTTCTCCCCTAACCAAACGAAATTCCTTTGTATTCCATTTAGCCCACAAAACATCTTATCTTTGCTCATAGTCTGCAGTTGACTTGAGAGAGAATGACAGGATGGCTGTGTATATGTGGGTATATTTTCATGCCATTCTGGTGGGAGAGACTTGGCCTGGTTTTCAAAGCCTAGTGCCAGATGGTGGGAGCAACTTGCGAGGCAAAGGAGGAGAAAAAAGAAAACAAGCTTGACTCTATAATGCCAAGACCAGATGAGAAGACATAACCCAAATCAGACACGCAGACATACAATCTTGCATCTTGATCACAACTTCAAAAGACTACTTTGAGAGATGTTCTTTCGCAGGAGCCTCAGAAACGCTGAGGTATGCTATTGTTGGAACATAAACAGAACCGTCTGTTCATCCCACTTAGAGGATTATACATTCACATTTACAGTACAGCTGAATGAGAAGGTATAACACTTTTTTTTCCTTTGAATGGTAGTATACATCATCTGTTCCTACATATCTGGAATAAAGGGCTAAAGTGTTAAACAACTAGTTCGCTGTCACTGTGTCAAGAGCTTTATTTTAGCATCTTCAGTTCTCTTTTTTTTTTGTTTTATTTCAATGTCAATGATAGTTCACCCAGAATACACCCCCAAGTTGCAGGTTTATTGCAGACATTCATGTTGAATCCATTTGGTGCAAACTATTTAGTTACACCAAAACCCCGCACTGCATTTGGGTGCAGCTCGTTTTGATGTTATCAGCCCACTACATAGCCATTAGCAGTTCACTACAAACTGTGAGTGTACAAAGAGGCCATCATGACAATTGTTAGCAAGGTAACACCAAAATGTGTTTTTTCAGGTTAAGGAGTATTTAAAAATGTCATATAATTATTGAAAACACATTCAGTAAGGAATGAATTATCACAAATAAGCATTGTTAAATGAAAACAGTTATAAACATTATAGTATTTCCTAGTGTAGGGACTTAAACTAGGGTTTATGTTTTGCATCAAAAATATAGTACCCTCCTAAAATATGTAAACAAAGAAGTGACACTGATATTTTTCCATCTTCCATCTAGGAAATTGTTTTACATTTGTAATTTATTTCCACTTATCTTCTATGGAACATGTTGTATTTCTACACTATTTGCACAGAAAAAAGAAAGAAAGAGAAAAAAGAAGCTAAAACCATTTTCTGTTTTTTGCTTCATTTCTGTTTTGACGTCAACTTCAACTTAAAAATAAATAAGAAAAATGAATATTTTTCCTCTTACGTATTGTAATTTTGGAGGAATTTTCAGTTTTTAGGATGACTTTTAAAAAAATTTCAAGGGCAACAATAAAATATCTTTTTTTTTCACCATTAATCCAATAAGTTAAAATAATAGGACTTTCTAACAACAAGAATGATATTCATCCCTCCTGTTGAGTTTAAGGTTACTGGAACAATTTGTGTATTGCATTTACAACTAAATATAATTCAACAATAATTCAAAAGTCCTCATCTGAGTTTTATCAAAGCTTATACTATAATAAGTTATATTATTAAACATAGGGGAACTATGACAATTAGAATTTTCAGTCAGTTATACTTTCAGCAAAAAGTCCTGACTGATTCTTTATGAAGCAATTAGATGAGAAATGATTGAATGCCCTCTCCTCTGGTGTGGTCATTAAGTGAGGGCACTGCCAGTATATTTTCCAGAATTTCTTGCAGATCTTTCTAAAAATTTGACAAAAATATCTTACCAAGGCTCTGTTATGTTCTTAAATTGCTGCTAGATTTGAGTTTGTCTACCATTGCCTGTTTCTCTTTTTTATTTTAAGTAGAGGACTCTTTGTTTACCAGCACCCTGGCCACTTGGTGAGAGGTTTCAATCATATGTCTGGTGTTAAAACTTTTTTCTATGGATTCACAGGAAGATGTGAGCTTTTGATCTCAGTACTGTAAATAAATCTGTTTTCAAATTGCTGTGTACGTTGTCATCTAGACTTTATAATTTTTACTTACGTTTGCTGTTCAGTGACTGAGGTCTACATTATAGAAATCACACAGACACACATCATGTACTACGATCCAATGTTTAAATGTATGAGGATTTTGAGGCAGGGGTTAATGGGTCATTCATGGCAGGAATGTTGTTAGCCAACATATGGTGAGTCCAGACAGCTTAAACCCTATTTGGACTAATAAAGGAGGACAAGTCAGGTCAGGAAGTCCAAGCACAAAGACTGTGCAGAGATGACCTGAGAAAGAGATGATCCTAAGTTCATCACACCCCTACACTTCAGTGCACGTCTCACAATACAAAGAACACAACACAGACATGCACACAAACACTGCATAGCATGCATTTGTACTCAACACCTTGTGCTGGGTACTTTGTCTTGCAAAAGATTTTAATGCCTGACAAACTTTTGTATCCTCAAATAACTTGGATTAGACAAATCGGATGAATCAAGCATTTTAGTTTAATGTTGTGGCTCTTAAGATAAAATACTGTTGATAAGAATGCATGTCTGTAATTGGGTGGGTTTTAAAGAGTTAACTGTATTAAGTAACTGGATCAGTTAATTGCAGTCTATTTTAAATGTAACTAATGAATTGATTACAGTTTAGTTAATTAAACTTTTAATCTGCTTTCTGTATAATAGATGGGATAGACTAAAATGCAACCTGAGGATCAGTGTACAATTACATGTATATTTTAATTAAAGAAAATTCATCATGTATCATACCGCAGAACAACCACAATTAATGTGGGTTACATATATTTCCACATTCAGAATGCTGTTCTTCAGTACAGAGAATCCTCAAAACACTTTTGATCACAGGAGCTTATTGACACTAAATATTCTCTGCTTGCTAATAAATGAATTAGAATAAGCATAGATGATCCCTAACACAGCTAATGTACTATCACATTTGGGAGCATTCTTCTCAGGTCTGCATACTACTGCATGTGTGAGAATAGCTATAGAAAGCATTTTTGAAGCTCCAGAGGGAACTGGAGGAAATTAGATTTTGGCAGAATTACCACAAGTTACATCAGTTGCATCAAGATCAGTTTGGGGTGAAAAGTTTGCCCTGACATCTTCCTTGTGCAAGAGTAGGTAATTGTCCAGAGAATTCCCAGCTGCCATATTTCTAGTAATTTAAAGGCATTTGAGATTAACAGTCTTCGATGGAAGAACAGTTCTGGAATATGGAATATTGTCCAGACTAAATAAGTGAAAAAAATGTTTTTGCTTTGTTTTGTAAGTTTATATCAGGTTTATAACAGATTTACAAAGCAGAAGAAATAAGTGTTACCCCCAAAACCCCCAAAACACTTAGCAGTGACTAGTAAAATCTACTAAGAACAGTACAAATTCTCATGCTGTTTGATGAAACAGCACAAAAGCTTAAACCTAGGAGATCTATGTAAGAGAATGTGGGGGAAAAAAGGTTTTATGAAACATCACACACAAATTTCATGGAATGTCATGTTTTATGTGTTTTATATGATATAACAGTACATGTTAGAGGAATGTACATTTCAGGAAAATATTTCAAAACCACAAAGCATGCAATATAATAAATATAAATCGATAGGAAGTCACATTTGTACGGTATAATATTATTAGATATATTAAATTAATATATTTCTTTGCAAATTATAACCTGAACACAGCTTTGTGTTGTTAAAAAAAATCAAAAAACAGCTGGAAACAAATGTTCCCTTTTTAACAGTTAATCTATTACAGCCATGTCGAGTACAAAATGGGGTAAGCTATCTGCTTGTTTTATTTTAATTTAATTTTTTTTCTCTCTGCGCTGTGCTGGTACAGTGACTGTACCTGCCACTGAGACACTAAAGTCATTGTGACACAATCTCTGTGAGATCGTTTTACTCAGATAAATGTTATTGTTACTGTGTGACATTATCTCAGGGACAATGCTATTGCACCGATGTTTAGTAAGTTGGATGTTTACTACTTAGTTTAGCTGTTAGCATCCTAACAGATTTTTTAATAAGCAGTTGACAAAAAGTACAAAAAAATTATTAGATTTCTATAGGCATTCAAGGAATTAGTCATAATGTAAAAATAGGGGCAGGGATAGCTCAGTGGGTAGAGCAGGGGTAGGCAATTCCAGGCCTCGAGTGCCGGTGTCCTGGAGGTTTTAGATGTGTCCATGATCCATCACAGCTGATTTAAAGGGCTAAATGACTCCTCAGCATTTCTTGAAGTTCTCCAGAGGCCTGGTAATGACCGAATCATTTGATTCAGGTGTGTTAACCCAGGGTGGGATCTAAAACCTGCAGGACACCGGCACTCGAGGCCTAGAGTTGCCTACCCCTGAGGTAGAGTGTTCGGGGGTTCAAATCCACTGAACGGCTACCCTGAGGTACCCTTGAGCAAGGTCTCTACACACTGCTCCCCAGGCGCTGGATTGGTAGCTGCCCACTGCTTCACTGAGTGAATGGGTTAAATGCAGAGCAATTTCTTATGGGATTAATAAAGTACACATTAAGCAGGGTACAACCTGAGGTTAATATAATTTTACCAATTTAACACATATTGTTTGAGCTTAATGTCTTCTATTGTTTAAAATGTTTGATTAACAGTATTTTTCCTTTTGTGTACTATACATACGTACGTGCTAATTAATGTAGAGAGCTGTTGCATGCATTTGCTGGTTAAAAATTTGGATGAATGGATAAATGGATTGATGGGGTGTGCTAACTTGAACTGAACTAAATTCAAATAAACTGAATTAAGACACATTTGAAACATATTTAAAGAGGCTGTGTCTTATTGCCTCATATCAACATACAACAGTTTAAGATGTATTTGTTAAGATAGATAATTTGTAGTTTGTAGATGAGGATCATTTTAATAAGCCCTTTCATATCTATTAGTGGCAAGTTAAGAATAGAGACTGACAGCTGAAATATTCCATTGTCTATTTGGAAATCTTTTTACTTCCTAATTAGATCTTTTCCCTGAGATAAAACTGGATCCATAAAAAGAGGTCTGGAACTAAGTTGCAGAAACATCTGAGACTTTGAAGTGGCTATAACAAATATGAAACTCAAGCTGTGCTTGATGTAAGAAAAGCTCAGTCATTACCCCTTAATATTGTGACTGTTGTCAAAGCATTCGCATAATTTATTATCAATTTATAGCACTGCTATGAGAGGGCTTTATCTTCATTTCTATTCAAAGTGTGCTTCTGTGTTAAGCAAGGCAAATACAGCTGAGCTGAGAGACTCTCTCTACAGCCTCTGCTCATTTAGCTCTATACGACAAAGGGAGATGAGTTGCATTTTCGGATGCATTCATTATTTTCTCTCTCTCTCTCTCTCTCTCTCTCTCTCTCTCACACACACACACGTACTCTGTCCTTGCTATTAAAATCTGTGGGTATTTTTGTTCCCATTAAATGAATTATACCCATTACTCTCTCTGACAACTCAGCATTGAGTGTGTGCACCCCGATTTAACATTGTTCTAATTCCTCTCACTATTATTGCAATAAAGCATTCATCATAATAATTAACCATTTTGACATCTAATTTAAGTTAATTAATTTAAGAGAAAGAATGCTTGTGTTATATGGAGTTTTGTGAATTGCTATGAAACTTCTGATAATCATGGGGTCAGAATGAGTGTTGATAAATTTCACATTCTTTGGAACTACAGAAAAAAAAAAAACATTCGCAGAAATGTGACATGGGTCACCTGTCCATTAAAGGACAATGACATTGATCCATCTTGGTAATGGCAGTAATGGCAGATTCCTGTGAGCATAGCTTATGGTGACCATTCTTCTGTGTGCCAACCTAATGATAGACACTCGAGTGAAATGCTCTATTCTTAGATTGGTAGCACCATAATCTATCTGGATAGAGGCAATCTAGCTTTTCAAAATCAGGCTATTGGTTTTCTCTGTATTGCTCTTCTGTTATGGATCCCTCCAGGCAGCACATTGATGTACTATAATTTGCGTGTCTTTGTTCTCTGCATTTGGCCAAAAGCTTCTTTGTTCGAAGAGACAAGCGATCGCAAACAACAGTAGGCAGATATTGTTATTGACACATTGTTTTCTTTATGATGAAGCAAACTCTTGCAAGAAGTGCATTTTGAATTCACATATTGATTCTTTCAAACCGAAGCCTAGAAAATATATAGTTATTTTGCCAGGTTCTTGGTTTGCTTTTGCAGTGATTGGCGTTGAAACAAGAGCCTAGTGCAATAATAAAGCACATCTGATAAAGACGTGTAGATTTTTATGTCTGTGCATTACCAGACCTGCCTACCAGCTACTGACCAAGTGACTCAAAGGTATCACAGACAACAATCGTAGTGTATCAGATTAGTGAGCATGAAAAAACAAAACAGCGAGCACACCAATATGTTTCTCTTGCTGTCACCAGAGCATGCTTTTTCTAAAGCAAAAACACCATTAAATGATATTTAATATGACATGTCTTCAGCAGTACTCAGACAGGTATATTTATCATGCACGCTAATAGATTAGGGAAACACTCATTTGGTCTCAAGTAGCACAAGTCATTAATTAAATTCTCTTCTCAAGTGATTTTTCAGCATGCTCTATAAGCACAACAGTGATATATGCTTGTGTCCCAAGCACAAAGTCAAACTGCAAGTAAAAAATTGTATTCAAGGCATATAAAGTGAGGTGATTGGTACCTGTTGTCACATCAGACAGGCATATGGATGATCTTGTTGAGTTTCCACACATTGCAAAAATAAATAAATAAATAATGTATATTGGGAGATGCCCCCTAGAGTGGTGGAGATTGGCCGAGCTACGCAGTCCTGTGGGACTTCCATACAGATGAGCAAAATGATGGTGGATAACCAACCAGACATAGTGGTGGTAGACAAGCAGAGGAAGACGGCCATAGTGATAGATGTAGCGATACCGAATGACAGCAACATCTGAACACGTGAAGCGTGAGGAAGTACAAAGGGCTCAGAGAAAAGCTCGAGAAGATGTGGAGGGTGAAGGTAACAGTGGTCCCAGTTCTAGTCGGTGCAGTGACTCCTAAGCTAGGCGAGTGGCTCCAACAGATCCCAGGAACAACGTCAGAGATCTATGTGCAGAAAAGTGCAGTCCTAGGAACCGCTAAGATACTTCGCAGGACCCTCAAACTTCCAGGCCTATGTTAGAGGACCCAAGCTGGAAGGATAGACCGCCCGTAGGGGCAAGAGGGGAATTATATAATAATAATAATAATAATAATAATAATACTACATTTTGAGTGTGCCTTTCTAAAACCCAAGGTCACCTTACAAAGAGAAAAAGACATCAATAAAACAATAGATTAAAATAGATTCTAATAAGTTAAAATAAATTAAAAATATATATATATATGCTGTGTGTATAGAATCACATTGAAGTGACACCCTTCAATATGTCCGTCAGTCTGTCAGAAATGTCTGCTTTAATATGAAATGATGTTCAAGGTCCACAAATTTAAAATTCTAACGAATTTCATAATTTATAATTAGAAAGTTATCATGTAGGCCTTTAATCATCTTTTTCTTAACTTTTTATTTAAAATACTGCAGTTTATGACTTGCAAAACTACTGGTATTCTCTTTAGTATAATCAGTAGTTTAAGTTTAGAGATGATTAGCAAATCTTAGGTTAAACTAAGATGGTGGACATTACACAGAAACATCAGTCAGTCTCCACATCAAAGCCTTACAGGCTCATTAGCATTTTTAGATGATTGTATTTAACCACAGCTATAAAGCTTGTTAAAAAAGAAATGTGTTTTTATGCTTGAAATCCATTTATTTGGAGCTAGTTCACTGACACCCTGTCCTTCCCCTCCTCTTTTCCCACCACCACCATCATCAATATCAGCCCTTCAAACTAACCATGTTTCAGAGTCACTTTTGCACTGAGTTCTGTGCCTCTCACAGGTACTACAAAACAATGACTCCATTTCAGAGACTTGGGTTTTTCATTCCATTTTTAAACTCAAGTACCTTTCCGGAAATCCATCACAGGCTGAGATACATAAAGTTTTCTGTTCAGACCTGACAATGTTCTCAATGTAGTCTGGGATGAAAAATACTAAGAAATATTCGGCTGTTTGTTACTAGTTCCCAAGGTAAAAACGAAGGATATAATATGAGACAATATTTTTAATATTTTATATTAATATTCATACTTTTTCACTAATTTCACAAAGTATTAGACAAAGAGTTGTATTTCTGAATTTTTACACGGATCTTAAAACAGAAGTGTTCCTAAATTAAGTAGAGTTCATGTTAAGGACAGAAACATTTGTTGCTTAAAATATGTATACCTAGTATGAAAACCTCTAATTAAATAGAGCATAAACATAAAACTCTTCTTGGTAAACTGTTCCTTTATTATCTAGGTTTGTTCTTGGGTTGCTCTGGCACACTCCAAACCCCCATTTCCCAGTCCTGTTATTGGTTTTATTGTCTCTTGAGCTCTGTAATATTTGTGGAAACTGTCTCCTCTTGTGGTTTTGTTTTCATGCAGTTCTCTGTAGACCAAAACATGGGGTTTTGAAAATTATTTGTTTTTTTTTATTTATGTTTATTTTACATACAAAGGTCAACTTACTCCCCTTGTGATATACTCCTGTGAAAACAGTTGCAAAATGCATCTAAAGTCAATTTGACCAGGGACACCTGCATCGCATTGCTTGTATTTTAACATATTTGTAGTTATAAAGAATTATTATATAGCATAATTTGTATTTTTTGGACATAAAGGATCTAATGCCGTTTAATCTTTGACCCATTTGAGAGACAAAAAGGCAGAAAATCGTTAACTGATTGACTTTACCATCGATTTTAAACCTGTTCAACCAATTCCCACAACTTTGTAAATTTTCAACACTAAATTACTGAAGTAACCTTTCAAGAGGACTCTGGTGATTGTTCTAACTGTGACTGTGCCTCCAGCAGTGGCATGCACGGGGGATGGACGATTGTCACCATTTTGCCAAATTGTTTTCTTAAACATTCATTTATCAGGTATGTGTGTGCACTGATGTGATATTTTTGTGCTCCATTTTTGCCTTAATATAATAGCTGGTGGCAAAGGGGGCACCTGGTATGGTCAGGTTAAGTACCCTGAAAGTACTTTTGTTGTTTACCCAAGTGCCCCTCTAATTAGTTAAAGTGTCATCCTTCTGACCTTAGGGCAAAACATAACCTTTTCCCAAATTCTGCACACTCCATTTTATTATTTTTTACTTTTAACCCATTAGTGTAGCTGTGTTTATCACTGCCCACACTAATCAGCAGCATACATACATTTCCATACAAGCTTGAAATCAGAGAAAATATTCCAGCTGGACTCACGCAGTCAAAATTGCCCACACATATCACAGGAAAAAAAAAATCTCATGTCCTTTTCAATATAGAGTCGTGTTGCCATTTCCAGGCATGCTTATCCATTAGTGCCAGGGAAAATGAAGGGATGTGCAAGTATGTGTGTGGGGTGGGCACACACAGGTACAGCACAATGTTCATGACTTCGTCTGCCAGACTTCCGTGGCTAACTGCATTAGTTCTGCTTCAGTCACAGTTGGAGACCCCACAGAGGAAGAGACTTAGCTGCAATGAGCCACCCAGGAGAATGCAACTGATCAACAGTGTTTACTTCTGAACAAAATTTGTGTGCACTCCGAGGGGCCTCTGTCTAAATATGTGCATTTTGAGCATGTACTTGCTTTCATAGTATTGTCAATATCTGTGTGCATCTGTGCAGGTGTATTCTTGGGAGGTGTTTGAAATGCAGAGACAAGAGTATTTCTGAAATTGGAATGTGGAAATGGTTTGGCATGCATACGCAGGGATTTCAGTGTCTCGCTGTGAGTGTTTTTCAGGAGATGATTATGGTTTATTAGTATGGGACTGTACAGCCCTTCTAACTGATAGTCAGATGTCACAACGGCTGTTGCATGAAATTCATTGACTTTATAAGGAGGACATGCTGAGTTTTGGCTGGCAGGGGGGCACCGACAGCTTTGTAAATGTTTGGGAGATAAAAAGGCTGTGTGACTGTGGGCCTGTGTGTCTATCTGTGTGCATGTCTGGCTAGGGTGTAAACAATGGCTAAAGAAGTCTTGATAAAATGTCACTTGGGCGCTTGACCTTGTTTGACAAATTAAGGAGCAAATAAATAAATCAGCTTGAAATGCATCACCGCAGGGTGGTAATACATAAATACATACCCACACACAGACACACACAAATAAACAGATTAATGCAAAATATGGGGGTCTAAAATTTTAGGATGTGATTTCTAGTTTATTTTAAATTACTAGGTTGATAAAATACCTGGACGTGACATGCCACTCAACTAAGACCATGTTAGTTTTTTTTTTTCAATTAGATTTTTCTCGCACCAAATCACAACAGCAGTTGGCCCAAGGCACTTTATGTTTTAAGGTAAAGACCCTAAAATAATACAACAAAAACAGAAGGTGGAACGCTGAAGGATCTGCAGATCAGCAGAAGCAGCTTCAGTCCTCTCTCTACACAGGATGTGTCAGGCACTGTACTGTGCATAGGTCATTTGATAGTACTAAGCTCTACACACATTCATTGTATTTACAAGAAAAATGACTTAATATCACATCCTCTAGAGAGAAAATTACAAAGTCAATATGATATGCTTCATTGTCAACTATATATATTCAGTTTTGTGTAACATACTGGGATATTTATAATTAGAGGTATTTGTATTTATTGGACTATTTTGTTATATTTTGGTAACTTTGTAATATATTATATTTTTAAATTAACCCTTTAAAGCCAGTCGGAGTGGGTCGGATTTTTAAATCCCTGTAAAACCGGAACCACGTAAGCTAGCACAATAATTGTTTTTTGCATATTAAACCGGAGGAGTTGTACTTACATCTCATGCCATCAGCTTGTCCTAGGTCACGGTTTCCTTCCACATAAAGCTTTGCAAAAATTGCATAAAAAGCGCTTGCAGGAACAAAAACATAATATTCCAGAAACACACTTTGCCGATCCGATCAGCTGTTCGTAACACTTCCCACATTGAAACAGACGTCAGCGCGAACGATCGCATGTCCGCCATTTCCTGCCCGAAAACGGAAGTGACATCATTTTCGCGGAAAATGTAGTTTTTTACTTGCCTTAAAAGCCTATACTGGTGTTTTTATAAGTCATGTTTGACTTTATGCTTTTCTGAATAGTTTCTGGAATGCTTAGAACTCAAATTGCACTGCTTTAAATAGTTTATTTTGATGCATATGCTTTTTTCTTTGCAAATTTGCAATATAGGATTGTTTTTCGTGTTTTTCTGCAGTATATAAAAATTGGTGTATCTCAAAAATAAAAGTATGAAGACACTTAAAATAAATTTCCTGTGGTTGTAAACTATTTTTTGCAACTTTTTTGCATTTAAAGTTTTGAGGGATAAACCTCTCAATTTTCTCTAATTAGAAATATATGTAAAAAAAACAAAAATGATTTTCAATTTTTCTGTAGTTTATTGCACTTTTTTACATTTTATGTGGTTACTATGGATTTAATGCATAAATTTTATTAAACTTTGGGCTATAACAGTTGTATTGATGTATAGCAACTTGAAATGCTCCCAAAAATGGCACTACAGCATATAATAATATAAAGTAAGCTCTGGCGAACTTGGTTCTATGGTAGGTCTTAAAGGGTTAACTATAGTAGATTAATGTTCTTACTGTCTTGGATCAACTGTGACCCCATAATTTCCTCTGGGTTTAATAAAGTATTCTGATTCTGATTCTAAAGAATACACTTAAGAATTAACATTATCATTACCCTAGTACCAGATTGGGTATACCCTCAACTGAGACGGGTAAATACCTGCAGAGGATAAGGCAAGTCCTGAGGGGTCAGCTAAATAGAAAGAGCAAGATCTGGGAAATCAACACGTACACCCTGCCAGTGATCAGCTACCCCACTACGATAATAAGATGTCCAAAGCAGGAAACAGAAGCCACTGACATCAATACAAGGACGCGCCTGACCATACATGGAGGGAGCACCCTGAGACTGTACGCTAAGCGAAAGAATGCAGAGGACTGGTGAGTGTCAGAACCACTGTCCAGGATGAGACAACAAACATGAACCAACTGTGTGCTTAGTGAATACCTCAGGCAGCAGAAACCCAAGAAAGCAGAGGAGCAAGAGGAGGAACCATCATGGAAGGACAAGCCCCTGCACACAGCTTATAGAGGAAGTGACTGACAATCAGAAATCCTACTAGTGGCTGGACAAAGCTGGACTGAAAGACAGCACAGAGGCACTAATCATGGCAGCACAAGAACAAGCTCTGAGTACAAGATCCATAGAGGCTGGGGTCTATCACACCAGGCAAGACCCCAGGTGCAGGCTGTGTAAAGATGCCCTTGAGACAATCCAGCACATAACAGCAGGGTGCAAGATGCTAGCAGACAGAGCATTCACGCCATAACCAAGTGGCAGGCATAGTATACAGAAACATCTGTGGCGAGTATGGCCTGGAAGTTCTGAGGTCAAAGTGGGAGAATGATATGTGATAGCTAACCAACGAAACATAGTAGTGGTGGACAAGTGGAGAGAGACGGCCATAGTGATAGATGTAGCAATACCGAATGACAGCAACATCAGGAAGAAGCTTTAGAAGTACCAAGGCCTCAGAGAAAAGCTTGAGAAGATGTGGAGGGTGAAGGTAACAGTGGTCCCAGTTGTAATCGGAGCACTAGGTGCCGTGACTCCTAAGCTAGGTGAGTGGCTCCAACAGATCCCAGGAACAACATCAGAGATCTATGTCCAGAAAAGTGCAGTCCTAGGAACAGCTAAGATACTTCGCAGGTCCCTCAAGCTCCCCGGTCTGTGTTAAAGGACCCAAGCTTGAAGAATTGACTGCCTGCAAGGGGAATTTTATATCATGCTGACTTTAAATAGAAAAAAGAGCCTTTCAGTTAGTTTATAGGTTTTTTTAAATTATTAGTTTTGCTTTCAATTTCGATTATTATGTCAAATAGTTTTGATTCCTATGATTCAATAAATGTCACTATTGCTTATAACACTGACTCAAAAAAAATGACTTTACTTTCTGTAGGTTTACTGTGAGTGTAGACTATTAACATTGTGTATAATTTTAAATTAAATGGATGGCACCATATAATAGTTGTATTGGAATAGTCTTTGAAAAGTGATCGGGACTGATTTAGCTGTGTCAATGGAAAATTGTACTTAGTAGTCAGTATAATCTTTTAATGATATAAGTTTGCATATGGTAGAATACTGCATGTAATCATTTGTGTTTAGAAGTATATAGTTGGTGGCATATTGAAAGAATGTCTCATCCTTTGGTTTGTAACATTCCAGGGTGTTCTTGCGCTCACCCCCACATCCTAGGAGTATGGAAGAGGTCGTACCTTGTCTTATTGTTTTACGGTAGGATTAACGTAGTTATATCTGTTTTAGTCACACTCTGACCCCCCCCCCCCCTCCCCCCCCCACACACACACACACACACACACCTCCACATTTCAATGTATGGAACAAACGCTCACTGAAGCATATAAATAAAGACCAGGGCAGTACTCAGGGCTTAGTCTCTGAGCCTCACTCTTGGTGTGTGAGCTCAGGAGGCTGCCCTTGCTAGCAAGAAAATCTGTGTGTTTCTCCTCTCTGATTCTCTGCTGAAGAAGTGTTTTAGAATATATCTCTTAACAAGCTGGAATGGATAGCACTAAATTGTTTTAATTGCAGCATTTTAAATACACTTAGAATCTAGATGCAGTTCAGTCCCACAGTGCAAAACTCAGTGTGCAGCATGAATCTGTAACCAGTCAATGAAATACACTGCCATTCAGCAACTCTGCTGTTAGCTAGCTGTCTGTCAGTATGGGACTGTTAGCTCTGTTTAGCTGTGATATTCACTGACAATGTTTTCTTTTTTCATGTATAGATTAGGAACCACACATTTTTAGGCCTTTGTGAAAATTACTGTTACAAAGACCTACGGCATAATCATATGTCTAGTATTTAAATTATATGCACAGCTGGTAATTCTATATTTAATAGGCTACTGGCCATGCTGTTGCACAGCTCTGACTCAGCCAAAACAAATAAACAAACAAACAAACAAAAAAAGGTATATATAAAAAACTATTTTTACATGTTACATAGCTTTGTGGAGGCTGTGGTTCAGGAGGTAGAATGTGTTATCTACTGATCGAATGGTTGGTGTTTCAATTATCGCCTTGGGCGAGATCCTAAGCCTCAAATTGCCCCCAATGCATTATATTTTGTCATAGCAGTACCAGGGCTTTTACCATCTATTTTTCTAATTCGGTTTAAATTGTCATGAATGTACAAACCAATTTCAACAAGGATACATTAATTCAATTTTAAAGTTGTAATAATCTATTCTTTATTTTCTTTTTAACAATTCTGTCACAGTCATGTCATGTCTGATGTCTTGTCATCTGTCAAATCACAACATTACCAAAATGACAGGAATAACAGCAATGCATTTAGTACATTTAGTGTTTATCTCTAAGGACTAAAAGGATATCAAGGGTGCTTTTGGAGATGTTTCAAATTCAAAGGACAAATTAGCCCTTAAACAATATAGTGTTCTTTATGACAATATTTTATGTGAATGTTTAAATTTAAATATTACTATTATTTATCAAGCAAATTTTATGTGGTTATGTCAACTTTGTGGTTCCAGTTTCACATGTATGTAAATATATTGATCTTTGCATTTCATCAACTTAGGCTCTTAAAATCTTTGATGGACATTTTCTTTTCCTTTATTTCTGACATTTTATGCATAAAGTGGTTAGTCAGTATTTCAACAGATATGCTCACTTGTTGCAACTAAGAGTAGTCATTATAAGCCTATTATAATGTATAGGTCAAATTATTTGTTTTTCCGAGATATATCTAGAGCTGTCACACCTTCATGCACTCTGTTTTTGCAACTAACAGTAGCTTCATTATCAAATGAGACAAATGATGCATGATAGTAATGTCAGTCCAGCACAAGACAGCGCTACTTGGCTAAAAAAAATTATTGTCCTGTATAAGATAATTGAAATAATGCATGTTTGTACACCTGAGTACATGTACATTTAAGGTATTGTAACTGCCATTAAACAAAAATATTGTCCCACTTTTCTGGTGCAACATTGTAATTATGTTTGATTGTACACAAAGAAATATGTAGTAGGAAATGTAAATGTTTAAAAAGCAAAAATGATTGAAAGAACAGATTAATCAAATTCCTACTCTTTGGATATATTATAAAACTAAATTCATGCAGCCTATCAAGTGAGTGTAAATAACTTTATACTTGCAAAGTTAACTAACTTGGAAAAAATATAACTCTACAAAACAGCCACGCAGCTAACTGCCAAACCTAAAATTAGTTTAGAATTGATTGGATGTTATAATTACAGCAGGTTCGGTACTTTAGAGAGACTTTAGATGCTTGAGTAAAACTGAGTGGAGGAGCACATCCACCATAATTTGTACCATCTGTGGAATATTGGCCTCTTTGAAAAGTACAGTGTAAATTATGCACAGTCTTCTACTCATCTTTCAAGTCTGTGAAGGAATATGCTCAAATACAGACAGACACACACACACATACACTGACCTAGACACCTACACTCATGCACACACACACACACACACACACACACACACAGACCGAAACCCTTTCCTCCTTCCCAGAGCTTCTCTTCCTTTATCTAATCTGTGTTTTATTGAATATGGTAATTATAATGAAAGCCCTATCTTGTGCTTGGTTTAATTTGTTTTTGTGCCTTTTTCTGCTCTCCTGCTTACTCCTTCTGATGAATGTGTGTGTGTGTGTGTGTGTGTCCGTACGTGTGTGTGTGTGCGCGCATGTGTGTGTGTCTGTAGGTGTGTGTGTGTGTGCACATGTACATGTGAGATGGAGATACACTATGTGTGCTAATGAGCATGTGTGTGTTTGTGAGAAAGTAGTCCCTGCTCTGACACACTGCGTTACAGTGGGACCTTTGTAATAAGGAAATAAGACATGGCTGCTGATGTCACAGGAGTTTAACTGTGGCTCAAGGGAAGGAACTGCACACACACACACACACACACACACACACACACACAATGTAGACAGCCCAAGACATCAACAAAATTCTTCCATCGGGCCTATTGGGGGTTCAGGGGATTAAATACAACATGTAGCCTTAGAGACCCGCTTCTGGTTGGCTGACACGTTTTTGCTCTCAGTGCTCCTGTAAGGTTGTTTGTTGTTTGTGTTCTTGTGTTTGTCGATAAAACCCAGAATGCTTGATTATGCCTAAAAAGTTGCAATTCTGCCACCCCAGGTAAGGAGACATTTGATGTTTCTAGCTTTTTCATTCTCTATTGGTTATTCACGGTTATTCACTCATCAGAACCTCAAAGGCTGAGTGAAATTAAATACAAAGAGAAAAAAGGGAAAAGGCTGTTGATTTCTTTTCAACTTGGTACAAAACAGATGCGGTGCACAGACAACAAAATATAGACAAAGTCAGAAAAAATTCTCCTATAGCCCATTTTGTCTTGCTTTTCCAGCAATACCAACAGAATCAATTCTTCTCTTTTTTTGGCCCTTATTTTTGCACCAACTCATGCTTTCAATAAAAACAACCTCCTTTCAAAGAGCTTCTTTAAAATTCAGACAAACCCAGACTGCCAAGAGGTAGCCTTGTCACCTTATTCCTTGTTGCTACATATTTTAAGTGGCAATACAGTGAAAGGAAACCACAGGAGATGCATAGTTACTGTAATGGGGAGTCTTTTGATATACTAGCTCCATTTGACTGGGGTCTGGGGAGTCTCGTTTGAAAGTATTATCTTTAAAGTCAAGCTGCATCCATTCACTCCATTACCTCTGATGTTAGTCAGTGTTAATAAATAGGAGAAAGTCACGTCATCTTTGACACTGTTAATGCTTGCTGCAAGTAATACACAATGACTGTGAATAGGAAACCTGTGATTTGCGTAATTTTATGTGTGCATGTGCACATGTGCGAAAGAGGAAGAAAGAAACAGTCTAGCAATAGATGGCCTTAGCCTTTGGTTTGAAATGTACTGTAAAAGAAATATTGCACAATTCACTCTCTGAAGTAAATGAAGCAGCTGAATAGCCACACACACACACACACACACACACACACACACACACACAAAAAAAAATACATGAACTCAGTGTCTTTCTAAATAGATATTTAATTTGAAATCTCATACTAGATGAGGCCTTTTCAGTGTGATATATTCATTGTACATGTACTCGAGTTTGTGTTTCCTTAATATGCATATGCACAAAAAAAGAGAAAAGAACTTATGTGTTGTGGGATTTTTGTCATGGAGGTCATGGTGAATGTCAACCAATTGATAAAACATGTTCTGGCTCGTGTCCATGTGCATGTATCAGTAGGAAGTGTTTTTTAATCACTGTATATGCCAGAACCTGCCCACCATATCTCCGAGCAGCAGGGTACCTCTATTCATGTTTGTTAGTTTTGAAGGTTTTTTCAATGCAGATATAATTCAGATTACAAAAAATGTTGTAATGACATCCAAAGGTTCCCTATTTGGGTTTTCTACAAGCATGCTTATGTAGTTTTATTTAGTTTTGCTTCCTGACATTTTTTATTCACAATTCTACTTGCCGGCCAGGAAAAACCTTGATTCTTCTCTCTGAGGGCGGATGTGGCTTGTTGCCTCTTGTCTCCACTGGCAATGTGGGGGTAAAGTGCCACAGGGGTATCACACAAGGGGTTTCCCATTGTGACTGACAGTATGAGATATCAATGTTTCCCTCCACTGCTTGTGTCTCAGTCTCTTCTTTCGTGTATACATTTTCAGCAGATGTACATGCCTCAATTTACAATTTTTCTGGTTTTCCTTTAGAAGCTGTTGTCAAAAGAAAAGTTTATTTCCTTTCCAACATAAACAGTAAGTAGACAAGACTTCAACAAATGTTTCACAGAACAAAGACCCACTTTGATCTCCCATTAGTATTTAACAATACAATACTCAGCAGGAATAAAAACATAAATGCTCATTTGCTCCCTTTTTTCTAACACACCATGTTTTTCCATCAAAGGCTCACTGACGACACCTCAGGAAGGGAAGAAAGAGCCTTGAGCCATATAAGCCTAAGAGGAATTATGCATTACTATTAAACAACTGTGTCTCTGTACAGTATAGTATTTCATTGTGGTAATGCTTTTCAAAAAAGGGAACATAAATTGAGGAAGATACAGTGTCCTAATAGAACAATGAAATATATAATCTTACATTACAATCTTCTTATTAAAGGTGAGTTTGTGGATCACAATGGACAGAAGAGGAATCATCCAGTGACTGAACGGTTGAGGAGAATCTTCTAAAAGTAACTGTAAATATTAATACCATTTTTTTAGTCAATAAATAGTGATTACATTATGTTCTGTCTAGACACGTTTTGGTTTTTATGACAGAATTAAACAAGCAAGCTACAGTTTGTTGTCCATTTGGGAGAATAATTATGTGCCCCCATGTGGAATTTGTAAGTTTGGCCATTCACTCACAACCATCAAACATCTCTAATTTTATGATGGTGGATCACTTGTTGAGAAGCACAAGATATTTCTTGTAGTGTAGTGACCAGGATTGCAAACATCTCAGGAGGGACTCTGCCCACACCTCTTTGCAGGAGCTCACTAAATCTTGGTTTCTTGGCTGATTCTTGGCGTCTTAGGTCTCTCCAAATATTTTCTGTTGGATAAAGGTCTGGAGACAGAGTAGGCTACTCCAGGTGTGATCAAGGTCTCCATTATTGGTGACTTTGCATCGGAAGGTGGCGAATGATGACCCCCAGGTGTTCCTGGAATTGTTTTGGGCCACAGTAGAGGTGTGCCAATGGCCGGAGGCGGAGTGGGCGCCACAGCTGCTATCCAGAGCTTTGTGTTCTTTGTCCCAAGAACAAGAACGGGCGGAGATGATTCTTGGTACTGGCTGGGTACTACCACTGCCACCACTGCCTGGTTTCACGGACCAGACCAGCCCCTTGACTGAATTCACCCGAAAGGGTGCTGCAGATCTGATCTAGTGGAAAGAGCGGTGCAAGGCGATGTTTGTACAGAGAGTTGGGGGATGTTTTGTCCCAGCAGATAAGGGGGTCAACTGCCCAATCTTGTACTAACAGAGCGTAAAAGCAAATATAGCACTGTGGAGAAGGAGTGCCTGGTGATCTGGTGGGCGATCGACTCTCTTCGTTATTACCTCCTGGGACACTCATTCACCATCTGTTCAGACAACGCCCCGCTGCAGTGGCCCATGAAGGATTTCAAGGCCCGGATCACCCAGTGGTATCTGGCTTTGCGGCCCTTTAACTTCAAGGTGGTCCATAGGCCAATGGATCCTGGACTCAGTCAGGCGGTGGGGGTGTGTAGAGGAGGTATGGGCTTTGGCTCCGCTGCAGGGGAGAGGTGGTGCAGCAGGCAGTGCTGGGTAGGCTGGCAGGGCATCTGCAGTCACTCTAGTAATCACGACTGACTTCAGTTTACACAAGCATTATCTTCTTTTGCCATTCTTTGACAGCTCTTTGGTCTTGACCAGCAGTCCCCAACCTTTTTTGTGTCACGGACCGGTTTAATGTCAAACAATATTTTCACGGACCGGCCTTTAAGGTGTCGTGGATAAATACAACAAAATACAATGATACAACCAACACAAAAACTGTGGTATTTTGTAAATATATTAATAGACATGAATTCACTGTGTAATTTGTAACTTTATTAGCAGCTTCCTCCTGAAATGCGCCAACAACATTGAGAGTAATATCCTCCTCTCTGCCCCAAAATGCTCTCTGGTCGCTATGGTAATGTGTAAATATTTCTTTCGAAATAAGACACACAACTACAACACGGGAAAAGACCCAGGGAAACCGAGTTCATGATAAAAACCCTGAAAACCATAAAGTTCACACCCGAGCCTCAACTCTCGCTGTGCGGTGGCCCGGGGGTTGTGGGCCGCTGGTCTTGACCATTGTGGTAGAGGTTGAAATGGTAGAAAGTGATTATGTGGACAGGTGTGTTTTATACACGTAACAAGTTGAGATCAGAAGCATCTATAGATTGATTAATTGCCATCTCTGTGCCCATGGTTAAAAGGGGTCCAATATGTATTTCACTCAATGATATGCAAATCAGTTTATAGTGGGGGGGGGGGGAATTTTTGATTCTGTCGCTCTTTCTTAAAATGAAACTACTGAACATCAAACTCCCGCTTCCAGTCTTTATTCTGCAATAACTGTTTTTCACAGCTTCAAAGATAGAAGACCATTAGAATTTATTTCTAAAATAAGTGCAATGGCGTAGCAGCTACGTGACAATTTGTTTTATATTTTCCAGGCTAAAAAAGACAAGGTCGATTTAGTAATGCTTTAGCATTTATGTAGGCCAGTCTGTCCAGTATGACTTTTATGTTGATTTTAAAAGGTTTTAAAAGTCAGCAGGTCATGGAACAAAATAACCAAGCCTTAGATTCCCCTTTATCATAATGCCCCCAGGGGAGCAGCTTCACTGATATTCTATATTGTGTATTGTGCAGAAAAAGACTTTGATCAACTCCGAGGCATATATTTTGGGCTTTTGGTTACATCAGTTCTGAACCATATCATCAATAGAGCAGGTCCTGTTTTTGATGATTGAGCAACAAGTAAGTAGTCTGCCTAACACACCGTCTGAAAAAAATGCAGAACAAAGTTCAGTCAGTGTGTAGGTTTTCTTTGATCTTGTCAGCATGTCACGCTGATATTGAATGGGCTGTGAGCTCACTGGTTAGATATTCCCATTTGATCTAATATATCCGAGTCTATCACTTACCAGAAAAACAGCACTAGTGAGTAGTTCATATGTGACTTAAAACTAGTGTTTATACAACCTTGCATGAAGAGGAAGGCATTTTACTGGCATGGTTTGGGCCAAGTTTGCCCCTTAGATAGAAGGCACTGAAAATATGTATCATGTGTTGAAAAACTGGTATTTTAATGGAAGTGAGCTCTTCTAGAATAAAAATGTCCTTACACACAGGACATCCGTTGTTACCGAATGGGTCAATAATGTTCAGATGAGAATGACATGCTATGGCCTTTGTAGTCACTAGATCTCAAAACAGTAAAACACCTATGTGAGATTTTGAACAACATTCTCAAGCATCCAAAAAAAGGAATAATTCTTTGGAAGGCACATTGATGATGTTCAGAGGTCTCATAGTGACCTAATTTCTAACTATTCCTACATAATTCATCACACATTTTATATTGTATTTTCATTCAATTTGTTAACTTCCTTTATGCTCACTTTGACAATTGGATAAAAATGTTAGCATCATTCTCATGTTTTAGTAACTGGACTGCAAGCAGAAGAAACGACTTACATGCCTCACTGCCCAAAGTATAGAATAGTGTGACACAGTAACTTGACTAGATCCAAATTGCCAGATCCAGTGAATTCATGTGACCTTCTAACAATATATAATCTCTAAAAATAATGGCTGTAACTACTTTGATGGTATTCTAAAGTATGGTTTTATCATTTGATTTAGTGTAAAACAAACATTATATTTTGTTCAACAGGATTGAAACCTAGCAAGCGAGAGAATAAGCTCATCGCCAATGAGTTTGCTGAGCTTATAAGTGATAAGTTTTTGTTTTAAAACTGTCTATACAATCAGACTTTGCTTTATTCTGGCCTCCTGAAATGGCTTCACTTTTCAGACATCAAAATTATATCCATCTGATAGTGTTGGGGTCATTACTTAAATTAAATTAATGTATTGCACGTTGCTTGTTATTTTTCTCAAAAGTAATTCAGTATCTTACTTAAGCAATCACCAGAGAAAGAAATGAATTACAGTACTCATTACTTATTACATTATTATCGTGTTACTCCATAAAATGACTTGAGACGCATTACCAGTTAAGAATATAAACCTTTGGTTACAGTTCCACAAAATGTGAACACAGAACTAACAACATAACCCAAAGTTGATAAGTAGCCCAAAGAGAATTGAAAGTGATCATCACAGTGATTGTACTATAGAAAAAGGTACAGATAGAAATGGAGGTTACAGTATTGCAAGTTTGTCTTTCCATACTCTGTGGTGAAAAAAAATGTCACATATTTTAAAAAAATATAAAAATAGTGACCTAAGTTACACATCGGTAATCTACATTGAACGTGATATGATAAGTTCAAACAGAGAACGTAACATTGCACACAGGGGGATGATGAAATTAGCAAAATATTTAGGAAAATCCCCCAAATTGAATTAAATTGAATTCTGTTTTATTTATATAGTGCAAAGTCACAACAACAGTTGCCTCAAGATGCTTTATATTGGGAAGTGTCACTTATCATAAATATTTTTTAAAACACATAGATGCTAATAATCACTATATGTGCCACAATGATCGTGCAAAATGTATTTTAGACTGGCTCACGCGTTAAGGAGAAAATAGTGTACTGACAGAACAGAGATGGCAAGTACAAGTACCAAATACCAAATCATTGTATTTAAGTAGAATTTTTTTTATTTGAGTGTTTATTTTTCTGACAACTTTTTACTTTTAGTGTCACATTTTTACACAAATACCTATATTTTCTACTCCTTACAGTTTCAAAACAGGCTTGTTACTTTAGGTTTGAGGAATTTGAGGATATTACTTCAAACATACCAATTCGAGTCTAAACGGAGAACACAGTAACATAAAAAATGAACAATCGTATAGGTGTATCCATCACTTATATTAGGAGTTGGTGGGGTTTCTCTGGTGTGGTGTCATGGGTTTGCTTCTGTTTTCAGCACAGGTAGGCGGGGCCGGTGTGTCACGGGATGCTGGCACACATCAGACGTCATTTGATGGAGCATTATTTAGGAGCAGCGCGACAGACCCCCCCCGAGTGGTAACGTGTTTGTTAATTTCCACGGTGTGCATTACGGCCAACCCATGTTTGGGATTTTGTTTGCTTACCTGTTGTCCTGTATCCTTAGCCGGATCCATCACCCGCTTGCCTGTCAGCTGTTCGTGCAGCCGTATTTCCGGGATCACTACAGAGGTCAGTCTCAGCTTTACTCTCGCATCCTGGAAATCCTCGCCCGAGCCTGTACAGCCAGTGTGACAAGTGAGCTCTCCAACTCTCCCCATATTTATTGCCATTTCTTACCGGTTGTTTGGTATCTTCCCCTAAAGTTTTGTTTTGTTTTTTTCCGAAGATCCACCCTGCTTGCGAAGGATTACCCCTTTACCTCCGAGTGCGTGTCAGCCCCCTTCCCTGGTATATTTATCAGTGTACATAATCTCCCATCCTGTGTTAATAATTCTGTCACTGTAAATAAAGAGTACTTCCTGCATTCCCTGTGCCTCTGTGTGTTCTGCCAAAGAGTCCGTTCACTCTGCATAACAACTTATCAAATACAAAGAGCTCTCTACAAGACTCGACTACTGTAATAGTCTGTCTAATCAAGAAAGGGCTAGCTCGTCTACAGGTTGTTCAAAACTGCAGCGAGGCTACTGACCCGCTTAAAAAAGGTAGCTCATATGACTCCTGTTTTAAAGACGCTACACTGGCTTCCAGTCAGATTTAGGTTCCATTTTAAAATTCTAGTTTTTTCAAAAAGCTTTTAATTAGACCCGGGTTTTTAATAATGTATTTATGACTGTATTGTGTTTTGTTACCTTTCTTGTGAAGCACTTTGTTACATATGTCTGTGAAAAGCGTTATACAAATAAACTTTACTTACTTACTTACTTACTTAAAGAGGCAAAACCATAAAACTTCTGCATCATTTAACACATTAAAATCAGGGGTTAAGTGGGTTGGTGTCATTTGACAATTGTGTATGACAGGCAGAGTGCAGACCCAAATCCAGATCTCTGCCAACAGACTTTAACTCAAAGTACAGTTTTATTAGCTGGCAAATGTTAGACTTAATAAAACATAAAACAGAGTAAAACTAGAGCAAACTGACTCAAAACTAATGTTGACCGATAGACAGGAGAACAAGCTCATAACAGGAGCTGAAGAAAACTAAGGGCTTAAATACCTACATGACATAATCAGGGAGATGAAACACCAGGGAACACAGGTGAACTAAATCTGACTAACGAGACAGGGGAAGCAGAACTGAACAGACACGCACATGAGACAGGTGGCTAACAAAATAAAAGAGGAAGTAACACTGAAACTCAGACCCAGGAACCATGACAGTTGAAACAATATAGAATTGCATTTGTGGTGCAGACATCTAGTTGTCAAGTTGTCATCATGTTACTTCATCATCTAGCTAGAACTACAAAAGAGGATTGAGCGTAAATGGATTAATGAGTTGTGGCAATTAATTTCAAATACAACATTTTTAATGGCTCACCAAATCTCAGCAAACACAAATTTGTTACACAAATGCAGTTTGTCACACACTGTGTCTGCTACCTAAAGCTACATCTACTGTATTTCCCAGAGAGAGAAAAGGATGAGAGATGGAGAAAGATGTCAGAAAGACAGGACAGGAGCGAAACAAGGGAGGTTATATTCAAAGGACAGAACTGCTCAGTGGCATTTGTAAACGGGAACTCTAAAGCTTATGTGCAATGTCCTCAGTTTTTACCTCTCAGCCATGAAAGGATGATGGGGTATTGTTGTCACCCCATTGGGAGTCATTTAGACAGACGAGCGGCATGGACACTTAAGTTTGTGAATGCTATAACTCGAGAACGAGGCAAAGTAGGAGTTTTAAATTGATATCATAGTTGTATCTCCTAAAAATCTTACTGAGCTTGACCTCAAGGTCAAGGCTGGAGGTCAAGTTTTCTGAAAATTTTGTGAATGTGACAACTTATGAAAGAGGTAATATAAGAGTTTGAAACTGATACTATAGATGCATCTGCTAAAAATCTCAGATGAGTTTGAATCCTGGTGACCTTGACCTCAGCGGTCAGAGGTGAAGTTTTCTAAAAAATCTTGTCAATGTGATAACTTGAGAAGAACTTGAGAACAATGACAACATAGGATTTTAAAAATGATACCATAGGTGTAGCTACTAGGAGGCTGAGGTGTACCACTGGCAGTCGTCAGTATTTTTAAATCAGATATTGGATCTGTATATGACAGGAAGTTTGTTTTTTTAACATTGTGAAACATTCTGGAGAACAAACTGAGATATACTAACTTATTACAAGTTTGCATGAAAATAGTGAGCATTTTAAAGTAAAACAAACTGATTTGTTTGCTATACTGTGTGTAAAGCTCTATTTTGGACTGGTGCACAGTGGGTATGATGTTCATGGTCAGTGTTAGGTTTGTGTAGCAGAGATTAATTTCAGTTTAAGATGTTGATGCTTACAGTAGATTCCTTCACTAAATTCCTCCTTTATGCCATCTTGTTACAAACGAGTACACTGCTATAAGTAAATAAATGAACACTCTTGGATATCGATGTGGTCAGTTAGCATATCAACACAAAAATAGCAGATAATATTATTAATCAGTTTCAGTGGTGTTAATGAAATGAACAACTAGTCCACTGGGAATGGTTTTGCAGTTGGAGGCTGCTGACATTTTCCCCCTCCCTCTTCTCTTTTCTGGCTGTTTTAAACCAGTGAAACTGTTTTAAACCAGTTTCACATTTAGCTAGGGTCAGTTTCACTGTTAGTTGCATGAGATAATACCTGGAATCTACAGCTGTTGCACAGCAACTCCTCCAGGATGGTACATCAATATGATCCATTTTCAGAAGAGCATGGAAGAGGTTCTAGGAGACAGACAACACTCTAGGAGAACAGGACACAATATTAACATGCTATTTTGGAACATGTTACACCCGACACCTGTTATAACCTATGGCAGGAAGACATTCAAACACCTAATAAATATGCATTTTTATTTACCATACTATTAAACTGCTGTAAACTGTGTTTACTGAATATTTTAACTGGGATTATTTTATTTATTTCTTTTTCAGCTATTCTGCGAATGAGCTCATCACTGAA
This sequence comes from Neolamprologus brichardi, assembly GCF_056152115.1. Taxonomy (NCBI): domain Eukaryota; kingdom Metazoa; phylum Chordata; class Actinopteri; order Cichliformes; family Cichlidae; genus Neolamprologus; species Neolamprologus brichardi. The sequence goes on along the minus strand of NC_142109.1, from coordinate 30,927,283 downwards.
TCACAATTATAATGCTTCAACCTCATTCAAATTTGATTGCAATCAACATAAAATATCTCTCTAGAAAATTTGTTTTTCTAATGTTTTCTCATACACATAATGTGGGCCACAGTGAGAGAGTGCAGACAAAATCAAGAGCCCTTGCAAGTCTCATAAGTAGCAAATGTCATTTTAGCTAAAATAGTAGTGATGATATCCATTTTCTTTTGATTATTTTATCATACACAAAACAAGAGATGCACAGGTTGGCAAGTGAGGACTGGTCTAAATGTTACTTTTATATGTGTGTCAAATGTAACTCAGACTGTGCGACTGAAGATCTCTGTCTTTTCTTGCACGTCTCCAACAGCAGAGAGCAACCCCTGTCTCGCCTGCAATTTCTAAGTCTGACAGCTGAGAGCCAGATAGCAGAACAGGAGAGGAAAGAAGAAGGAAGAGAGGCAGAGGAGACAGGGCCTGAATTTGTGGAAGGTGAAAAGAAATGGGAAAAATGGGCAAATAAGTAGACATACATAGGGGATAGTTATCACCAGATCAACCCTTCCCCCTATTCTATCCTTTCCTCTGTGGGGACCAGGTGTTCTTCTGAGGGGGCATGACTGCAAAGAAAAAAAATATAAAAGCCTGCCCTCATGTTCACTTGGCATCTGCACCTGCAACTGCAGGGTTGGGAGGTGGGGAGGGGGAGAGACAAGGCGTCAGATAAGGTTGGTCTCTAGAGGTTACTAGCTTTGTTGTTACACCACCCTACAGCAGACCTCTATGCCCTCAGCAACACCCTTTCCCTCTGCTTGACACATCTCCTTGAAATGAATGCCAGGCTTTGAGTCAGCAATTCAAGTTTCTCTTTCCTATAGACCAACCTCTTTCTTGCTTTCCCCCCCTAGCTGGTCAGGTATATTCTGTTTTTACTTTACTGTTACTGTTTTAAGCTGTTTTGTGACAGCTGGGGACAAGGTAGGCATTATCCTTTTTTTCTTAGCATTTTTGGCACTTACGCACTTCCTGTTAGTTTTCTCTTATACAGCGATGCATTTGCTACTCATATGTCTTACATTATTTACACTATTTATTTCAAATTCAATTTCAACAACTATTAATATATTTTACTTCCCCTTATATTTCTACATGAATGCCATTTCTTGTTCCACTAATGTACAGTATGAACATCAAGCCACCTTCTTTTCATTTTGTATTTTGTTTTTTTTGGGGCTTTTTAAATGCTCTCCGTGATGGGTTGTTGTTGTTGTTTTTTTCTTCCTGTGGTTAGCCTGTTTGTTTCTGTCAGGCACGTTGCAGTAGCCTAGCACTGGAGGCTGAGCTCTGTCCTCACTGGGTTGTTCCCTCCCTTGAGGTCAGGGTGTGTGAGTCAGAGGCCTGATTCCGTCACCCCAGGTTACCAACTCACTACTTCCTGTCCAGAATTTAGAATGAGAAGCTGGCTGAGGGCAAAACGTTCCAGGCCCTGTGACCATGTGTCTGTTGTGTTACAGAAAAGCAGAGCAATTGTTATCTAGGCCATAACTCTTTTTGTTTGTTTTACTTTTTTTCTGTCCTGAAAGGACACAGGCCAGAGAACTGATTGTGATTGTGCTAGATGCAGTTTGTGAATATACTGTCTAATAATTGTTGTGCTTGTTTTTTTTTTAAGTAAGATAAAATGGATTTCTTGGGTGTATATACTGATTCATCAGTCTTCTAACAAATATTAATCAGTGTAGCTTTAAAAATAAACATATAAAAATGCCTGCTTCATTGCAGTATGTTGACCAAGAGTCAATGTTAAAACCTAAAACGTAATGATTATTTAACCTCCTAGGACCTGGCGTCCACATATGTGGACATCACATTTTGGGTTTTTTTAGCCCATTTTTAGCCCAAAATACTCAATTTTGCTCTACAAGGGCCTGATATCCACTTACGAGGACATTATGCTGCTACTGTTCTATCAAAATTTTAAACGATATCCTCATATGTGGCTCTTATATGTCTTAGAAACAAAAATAAGGTAAAAAAAAATCTTGTAATTCTTTGTTTTTACATTCATCTGGCCCCAATCAGCCCAAATATCAAAGAGAAATTAAAAATGCATGCTGTGGAAGAGTTCGGGTCTTAGGAGGTTAAACAGTGTTGCGAAAAAGGTTTGAAGCAAATATATGAACACAGAAATAAATAGATATAGACCTTTGTAATACCAAAAAAACTATGTCATTGTTTATGACAGCTGGCAAACGATCTGGACTGGAGTTGCCTTTTTTTTTTGCTTTCGGTGCTTTCCCCGACAACCACCATCATGTGTCTGTGCTTGTATCACTGATGCTATTGTCTGTTTTCATCTTTGTTTTTTGTATTTGGATCTTGGCTTCTCCTGGTGTAAAAAACAGGAAGCTATGATTGGTTGAGATACAACAAGTAGTCATTTGTCTCTGCCAACTGTAGCAAAAACTTACAACTGCATAATCTGTGCCTAATCTGACATGGTGACCATATCAACAAGCAATACCTTGTAACTGTACTGCAGCTTTAGGCAAACCATGTGCAACTCCAAGCAAATAATTACATTTCTATCACAGTCTTTCTACAGTCTTGTAAAAGAGGGTTTCGACTCCGTATCTAATACAGCCTGAGAAAAACTAACAACAGCATGATTGAAAATAGAGTGCCTGTTTTTCACACTCCTCATTTTCTGATGAGCTGAGTCTGACTGATTCATTAATCATAGTTTGTCTAACCAGAAATCTAATTAAAAATGCTTTGTTCTGACTTTGAAAATATTTACAGTAAGTTCCATAAGTAATTTAATTAAAGATTAATCTTTGAATTTATTATGATTTATAGAATAGAATAGAATTCAACTTTATTGTCATTGCACATGCACGGGTACAGGGCAACAAAATGCAGTTTGCATCCATCCAGAAGTGCTTTAGCCATGATATAGATATATTACAATATATATTAGCAATAATATAGATATGTAAGTATATTACAGAAATGGGTCTATTATGGTATGTTATAATGTACACTGTATGAAGTATGTTATGAATATTCTATAACTATAAGTATGTACAGGCTGTAGTGAGTACAAGCTATGTACAGGATATGAACAGGATATAAATATGAAATAAAAAACTATACAGAAATCTGAGATATACAGCTATACAGAAATGGGAACTATGCAAGTTATAAACAGTTGTAGGATTAAAAATTATCGTATGTACAGAATGATTATTTACACAGACCTATACAGTAGTGCAGTTAAGATAAGTGAGATATGTGGATAATTTCTACAGAGGCTATAAAGGGCTGGTGGTTGTGAGTGGTGGTTCAGTCCATGTTATTATTGTGTGTTTGAGGGTACAGTTGTCCATTGTGTGTGTGTGTAGGGGGTTGTGGGTGTGTGTATGTTCAGTCCATGAGTTTAACGTGGGTCAGATGTCAGGAGGCAGAGTTCAGGTGTCTGACAGCTGTGGGGAAGAAGCTGTTCCGGTACCTGGTGGTCTTAGTCCGGAGGCTCCTGTAGCGCCTCCCAGAGGGCAGGAGGGTGAAGAGTCCATGAGATGGGTGACTGGGGTCTTTGATGATTTTCCCAGCCCTTTTCAGACACCGCTTCCTGTAGATGTCCTTTATGGCAGGAAGTGGTGCTCCGGCGATGCGCTGGGCAGTTTTCACGACCCTCTGCAACGCCTTCCGGTCCGAGGCAGAGCAGTTCCCGTACCAGACTGTTATACAGTTGGTCAGGATGCTCTCGATGGTGCAGCGATAGAAGTTCACCAGGATGTCTGAGGACAGGTGGTTCTTCCTCAGAGTCCTCAAGAAGAAGAGGCGCTGGTGAGCCTTCTTGACCAGCTCGGAGCAGTTGGTCGTCCAGATGAGATCCTCGGAGATGTGGACTCCCAGGAACTTGAAGCTGCTCACACGCACCACAGTCGTTCCCTTAAAGTAGATGGGTGGATGTGGGTCAGCATTCCTCCTTTAGTCCACGATGAGCTCCTTGGTCTTCTCGGTGTTAAGCAGCAGGTTGTTTCTGTCGCACCACTCAGCCAGACGATCCACCTCCTCCCTGTAGGCGGCCTCATCGTTGTCACTGATGAGGCCAGTCACCGTGGTGTCATCTGCAAACTTAATGATGGTGTTGGAACCATCAGCAGGTCTGCAGTCGTGGGTGAAGAGGGAGCAGAGGAAAGGGCTCATCACACAGCCTTGTGGTACACCGGTGTTCATTGTAATTGTAGATGAGCAGTGGTTATCCAGCCGGACATGTTGGGGGCAGTTGGTCAGGAAGTCCAGTAACCATTTGCAGATGAGGGAACTGATGCCCAGGTCTGTCAGTTTCCTGATGAGTTGTGAGGGGTGGATTGTATTGAATGCTGAACTGAAGTCTATAAACAGCATTCTGGCGTAGGTGTTGTTGTTGTCCAGGTGTGAGAGGACAGAGTGCAGTGCGATGAAGACTGCATCCTCTGTGCTCCTGTTCTGGCGGTATGCGAATTGGTGGGGGTCCGGGGGGGGGGGGGGGGGGGGGGGGCAGGATTTGAAGTGTGCTAGGACCAGCTGCTCTAAGCACTTAGTGATATGCAACCAGTAAGTTTGATGGTTAAATGTTTGATTCTAAATGGGGTTTTTTCTGCTCAAATTAGAAATGAAATCATTTCTTTATAGTGAGCTGAAATCTTATTGACATTACAGTATGATCTAGAAACATATTTGACCTAGATGGCAAGCACAATGCCAACCCTGCCTAACATGAGGTGAAATGAATCAAATGAACCGCTGTTGAATGGAGTTTGTTGTGTGATGTGAATGTTCACAAAATGCATTCTGGTCAACAGGGCAGCGAGGCTACGTCTCCGGTCAGTAGGTTGTTGCAGACCTCTCCTGCCAACAGATAAGGAAAGAGATAGGAGTAGAAATAGGCATTGAAGCGCACACTGTAATAGCTGTCTGCTCTGGCCTGATGAGGTGGCTGGGGAATAGAGCCCAAGGATATGGGAGTGTTTTTGTGATAGTGTGTGCGGGCTCATGTAGACTGATGAGGTAGCCAGGGATAAGAAGGCAAAGGAGGAAGTCTGCATGGGTGTGCCGTACATGTGTGGACGGCAGGGTGTGTATATGTCTGATGAGATGGCCATGGTGAAAGGTGGTTGGACCAGGCTGTGTAAATGATGGCTGATGAGGTCTCTTGAAAGTCTATTTAGCGAGAGTAATGAAGTAGGTCTGCCAGGGGAGAAATATGTGGGATAGGCTGTGTGGCTAAGACAGACAGCTTGGTCACCTCACTCAACCTTTTATGGCGAGACGAAATGCATAAGACATATCAGTTGTCATGACTTGTATTCTCTCTGTTTGCCATCAAGAAGAAGAGGAATCACATCACTGCAATTTACAGCCACTGATAGAATGTCAGCATCCACCCTCAGATTATGTAGCCTGCTTGGTGAAATCCAGATGTTTGTCTATATTGTCATTTTTTATTTTCATTTAAAATAAACACCTAAATAAGTAATACTTAAGCAGACTGAGTTGTTTATTTACTAAACTAAAGCCATTATAAATCAGGAAACACTTCTATTTTTTTTAAAACTGTTTATAGGCAAACTAGTTTATTAGCTACTCATCTGTCCTTTTATCCAACTAAACTGATTCAAAATATTTATTCAGTATTCCTCAAGTTAGGAATCTTTGCAACAAAATGTGGTAAAATATGAGATGAGAACTGTAGTAATTTTGTGTAACAACACAGAAATAACTTGGTAATAGCAACGAGAAAATGTTTAAATTCATTTTAAAATACAACAGTGTTTTTTTTCTTTCTTTTTTTTAAAACAGTTAACCATCAGACAGTCCAATAACACTTAATGCAATGATTGGTGAAGTCATCAGAGCTGTGAAAACAGCTTCTTTCTCTCCTTGACAGAGCCATTTGTAACAGCTATAAACAGTAAAATGGTAAAATGGCCTGTATTTATATAGCGCTTTACTAGTCCCTAAGGACCCCAAAGCGCTTTACATATCCAGTCATCCACCCATCCACACACTGGTGATGGCAAGCTACATTGTAGCCACAGCCACCCTGGGGCGCACTGACAGAGGCGAGGCTGCCGGACACTGGCGCCACCGGGCCCTCTGGCCACCACCAGTAGGCAACGGGTGAAGTGTCTTGCCCAAGGACACAACGACCGAGACTGTCCAAGCCGGGGCTCGAACCGGCTTGGACGGCAACCTTCCGGTTACAAGGCGAACTCCCAACTCTTGAGCCACAATCGCCCCTAGTTCAGGCTAGTAGCCTGAACCTAGTCAAGAAACACAAAAGACTCATGCCTTTGGGTTATTTACAAATTAAATTGGATTACTTTCTTAAGTGATTCAAAATGATACCTCAAATTCTTTACCAATGACACACACATCTGTTTAGAATGTAGCATTAAAAATGGTTCTCTTACATATGATCCCATATCTATCAAATTTAGATTTTGGTCTTATCTGACCTTTATTTAATAAAGGTAATGCCCCCAATTTTTTTTTGTTACAACAAGGTAATGGTGGGGCAATGATAATTGCATGATTGCATAATGATAATTTTCAGATCAAATTTTTATAATGAGGTAATTACAGGGAAAAATATTCATGCCGTACTGGAAATTGTTTCAAGGTCAGAAGATGTCAGTAGTAACCATGTTAAACAATAGATTTTAATGCTCACAAATTTTAAGTTTTGCCATTTCAGTTCTTTCAAAATTAATGGGATAATGTTAACCCAAATTTCTCATGAGAATATTTTGGGGACAATGTTAAAAGGAGAGAAACCGTGATTAAAAACGAAAAAAAACAAAAACAAAACTTGTTGATACCAACGTATTACCCTATTTTACCATATTAAGACTAATCCAAGCTGTGACCTCTTTTTTTTCCCATTCCTTTTCCTCTAATTTTCCAGTCTCATAAATAAACATACCCTGGATTGTTTCTGGGTGAGATCAGAACCCCAAAGGCAATTCATTCATGAAGGCAACCACCAGATTAGTCACATACTCTGGTCACATGTATCCCTGCTCTTTGATGAGGGCTATCTTGTGATCGACACAAACAGATCATCTCTGTTTTTAGGACGTCAAGTGAGGGACTGCTGTTTCCCTCATGATTTCAGACTCCAGTGCTCCTCTTCTTCTCTTCTTCTTTTTCTTCATGTGTCTTTGAACTTGTGCCAGGCCATGTGAAGATCACACTGGAGTGAAAGGGTGGGATAGGGATTTTTTTTTATGAAAAGCTATTGAGGTCAGGGAATGGGGAAAGTAGAGCAAAACCATGGTGATTACTTCTTGAAAATCCAAGACATCTTTTGGGATAGAGCTATGCATTTTTTAAAACGAAAAATCATGTGCTAAAAACAACAGCAAAAGCAGTTGAAGTGGGCTGTGAAGATTTGAAGTTATAAATTGTTTCGTTGCCTTAGGGGAACAAATGGTTCACAGGTTCACCAAAAAAAAAAATCTTCATAAGAATATAAAAGCGCTACTGTTAATGTTTATAATGTGGTTTTAACCATATCAGTGACTCTACACTACGATTTATTAAGTATGAGAGTGACTTTGCCAGTTTTATAACTACTCTGTTGTGTGATTTGGTAGAGGCACTCTTCCTTTGAATCCTTCCAACTTTCATTATGCCTGGATTTGATTCAGACAATACTATCCCCCAGAGGAGAAATCCTAATGACACCTGTGTAATCTTTTAAATGTCTCTGACTGTTGGGTAGATTGTCACAGAATCTGCTGCAAACATGCACAATGAATTTGGCAGCTCTCTAATTTTTCATCAGCACCATCTTCAAATCAACTTGTAAAAAACCTGTGGCATTCCCATCAGCTCAGCCAGACTTTTTTGGGGGGTAATTAGCAAATGTTAGCACACCCATAACTAAACTGATATGGTGAACTGAGTAAACATTAACTGATTTATGAATGCAACAAAACACACCTTAAATAACTTCAATGACACTGTTTATTTATCACCACTTGGTCTGTGTATGTATATGTGTGTGCAATTCTTTGCGCCGCACCATCTTTGATGTTCATATGTACTGTATTTGTGTATGCCTTCCCTGTATGATTGCAAAACCCTTCGATATCTTGCCGTGATAGCCCTCTGTCCTGTACATGATCAAGTGTTCTGTTAGTAAAAATACACAACAGGCCAAAACAACTCAACTGGTTCTTTGCTACACACAGCAAGGCCCAGCACCTGTAAGTGGTGAAAAGTAACAATCAAATAAGATCAACTTAATTCTTGGTTCATGTGAAGGGGTTTTCTGAAGCACTCTCCCTTCACTTTAATCATCTTGATTTTGTAGCACTTGGTTTTATTAGATTGAATGACGATATGAGGTGTAGAAACTAACCAATGGTTACACAGTTTTCAGAAAAAAGTATATTGTATGCGTATATATATATATATATAGTTATATATATAGATTTATATTCATTTATAAGCTTTTAAAATAGCACAGTAAACACTTTGCACACATGATAAAAACCACTGAATGTGTCTGATTGTTTATGTATAGGCCAATGGCATCAAGGGAACCACACCCTCATCAAAGGAAATTTCACTTTCTCTGCAGTCAGTCAGCTCAGGAAGGAACATCAGAACTGTTACTACTTCAGAAATGAGAACATTCATTTGTGTGTGTGTGTGTGTGTGTGTGTGCTTGTGTGTACGTGTGTGTGTTTTTTTATATAGATAAACTGAACGTGAGGCTAATGAGCTTCTTTTTCTACGCAGTGCTTTTGTTCAGAGCTCCTTCCTGAAGTGGCTTATCTGGAAAGATGATTGAACTCAGCGCTAGACCACATGTTCCTGTCTGTAATTGCAAGTTGGAATATTTTAGAGTTTGCACACTTTAACCACACAGAAAGAACAACAGAAACAAAAAAGAGAAGTTATATAAAGACAGTCAAGTCAAAAACCAGAGATACAGAATTTATAATACTTCACATTTTCTCTGCTTGCCCCTCTTTACCATGATTTTTTTTTTTTCATACCTGTACAACATCTGCTCTCTCTCTCCTCTAATTGTCTCTCACTTTCACTCTGGCAGTTTGTCTCCTTCCCGCAACACAGTCTCTGTACAGCTGGCTTAGTGGTGACCATAGAAATAGCTAAAGGGTTCCGTGTGACGTTGGTTGAAGTTTGTACAGAAACATTTGTTTTTTTTTTCTTTTTGTTTTTTTTTTCTTTATGTAAACAGGCACACACAAATTTCTAGAGGCTAACTCTTCAGTCAACAAAAACACCTCCTTGACTTAACCGTTCCCTCATCATCACACATGATTTGTATTCCTCCGTTTGTTTCAGTTCCTTTCCTCTGTCTGCTGATGACATTGTAATTTTCACATGGTCAAGAGTTTCGGCCCCGGTCTCAGTCCTGCTGAGAGAAATAAGGCCTTGGATTGCTCCTTTGATATCTAGAGGTTTACAGCTACTCAGTTTTTATTTCTCCTTTCCTCCCTCAGCAGACACAGCCAAGGCTTCGTTACAGTTCGCCACCCAAGATAATGAAGTTTAACCAAGGTTGCTGTTGTCCAGGTTGCCGTTTGTTTAGTTTTATTTCGCTGTCTCTAGCATCAGTGTTGGTGGTCTAGTAAAGGAATTCACGCTGTCTCCGACAGATCCACATGGAATGAGCTAGCAAATCCTTTTGCGGGCTGAAAAGACAGAGAACACACTCGTTAAGACAAATGACACCCTTTCCCTCGAGGCTTTTTAGTGACACAGGCGGCTCGAAATACCATCTCTTGAAGGATACGTGCCACAAAGGACGCTCTGTGAAGTTATTTATACACCCTAGAGGCTGGTTCTCACAGCATAATTGTAAAACTAATTTGGGAATTGGGTAAAAACATGTCTATCAGTGAAGATAAATGCTCCAAAATTTGGTGGCTACATGATGCATGCGTAGAAAATACACAGAGCACTAATTGATTCATTAATTATCTATAAATGGATCATTAAACATTTATAAATACTTTATCAAGACAACCCTGGTGATCAGAGTATTGCCATAGCAGCATAAGATGCTATTTTTAAAAGTAGAATATATTGCCTATTGTTTAATAAAGTCTCAGCTTCTGGGACTATTCTGATAGCCTATTTTCTTACAGAATGATGAACAGCAAAACCTTTGCTGTGGCACAGCGGGTCCATTTATTTCAACTGATAAGAAAAAATGGAGGTAACATCAAAAAAGTAAATTGAAATAAAATAAAGTTGTGAGTTTTGGACTGAGCGAATATGGAGCACATTTATCCTAACCCTGCAAGGCAGACGAGATGAGCAGACGCACAGGCAGCTATATTTGGAGCAAAACAAGCTCTAGCACCTAAAGGCTAAATACCAATTATTTTTCACACAGACCTGATGTGCAAGAAGAAGATTGCTTGCCTCTGTTAAGTCACAAACAAGAAAAAAGCAGGTTATGGTGCTCATCGTTTACCTGAGAGACAGCCCACAGTCAGCATGCAGTATCATGGAGGGTGGTGGTTAACATGATGGTGACTTGACTGGAAATGACTTCTCTACTGAATGTGTATATCAAATCCATTCTCTACTCTTAGAGCTAATAGAATATTCATGTAATGTGGGAGCCTGGAAAGCAATTGAAGGTGCTAAGAAGTGTCCAGCCATCCTTTTTTTCCCCTTGCTTTCCTTAGAAATGCAAACTGGAAACTGAAGTCTGATTTTTAGTGGTTCAGGGATTATCAATATGTTTCTTTTGCCAAATTAAACTTACTTTATACTGCAATAGTTTCCTGCCTTCTTGCAGAAAACTTGTGTACGTGACATTACCAACTGAAATAGTTTGACCTCATTGTTGACAGCCCATCTCACCCACTCTTCTTTATGTCATGTATTGATCCACAAGCAAGCAAGTATAGATACTCAACAGTTCCTTTGTAGAACAAAATGGACTTCCGTCCTTGTGAAGAAGAAGAAGCAGCAGCGTGGGTTGTATTTCACCTTTTGAGCTATTCAGTAAGGAAGTCATCATGCTCGAGCAAAACCAATGTTGAGCAAATGGAAAAATATGTCCTCTACATCATGAGATGATCTGTCTTTTGTTTGCTCTTTGCATGCTCTAATCACACAATGTAGATATGTGGAAACATGACGTGTGCTTGTTTTGACAACCTTTACTTGTATGAGCATCAGATAAAAAGGATTTTGAGGGGAGAATTTGGAAAAAAAGGAAAAAGAAAGGGGCAACAGCAAATTACCACAAGTCCAATTCATTTTTTTATTATTATTTTAGAATAAGTCACATAATTACAAGCAGCATTTAGGGTTAGGATGAGGTTGATTAAAAATTTAAGTGTCTTTTGGAGAAGGACAGTTAGAAATAGTTTTTTTTTACAATTTTACAATTGATAAAATTAATGATAATTTACAAAAAAATTAAAAAAATAAAAAAACTTAACAGAACGATATAACAAAAGATAAAGCCGTAATTTTAAACTCCTTAATAAAAGAAGAAATAAAAGTTGATGAACATCATTAAAAAAGTCCAGATCAGAATCAAGAGGCAGATTCATTGTCCCCTCCTTTAGTATCTGTACTGGACCAGACCAAAGTCATAGGGTCCCAGGGACCTTTCATACTGATACTCACAGAGAAAGGTGGGTTTGTATGGTAGGGTCCCCCTATCATACTCTTTCCTCTCTAGCGTGCTGGAGCTGTACTGCTGTTGCTGCTGATGGAGATGATGGTGAAGGCTGTGGTGTGACTGTGACCTTTGGCCGTCCTTGCCAAAGGTGGAGAATGACCTATCGTTGGACGAGGCAGTGGACGAGGTCATGGTGAGTTGGTCGGAGAGGTTGACAGAGGAGGGTACCTCAGTGTCGGGCAGTGTGGCATCCATGCCGGGGACATGCAGATTGCTACGGTAGTCCGGCCCCTGACGCCCATCTGATGGCACAAAGGATGGCATCCAGCAGCGGTCGGAGTGACCCAGGGCCTTGCACTCTTCTGTACAGTTGGAGAACAGGTCAGTGCCTATAGAGAGCATTCAGAGAGAGGATGCCAAGTGCGAATGAAGAAAGCACAAATGGAAAGCCAGAAATGTTGATGGAGGACAATAAGTAAGAAAAAAGGAATGGGGTCATGATAAAAGAAGCAGTACAAATATTTGGAGTGGAAAGGGGAGATGGAGGGAGAGATGAGTGAAAGAAGAAGAGAGAACACAAGTTAGCAATCATTTGCCAATGTCGCAAGCAGAAAAAGTGCTGCAAAAGCTATTCATCACAGAGACAAGGCCAACATTGATGAAGCGAATTGTTTGTTTTCCTCCTCACCCCATTCATTCCGAATGAAATGTGCAATCAAAGTGATGTGGTGTTGAGAAAACATTTCAACCCCCCCACCCCCCGACATCAACATCCTCAGTCTCACAATTGATTTTGAAACGCCAGGAGACAAAATGCGAATCTATATCCCTTCGTCTGTACACAAAAAACGATAATTATGTTAAGAAATGTGCCACAAAACCAACAAAATAGTCACTGGCTACATAACCACACTCTAATGTCAATCATCCCTATACCAACCGACAAAGTGTGTAATTGGCACACAGCTTCTGCCAAAAACAAAAGACCACATAAAAAAGATCAAATCAACATCTGAAATGATATAATAGAGTGTCAAACACACTCGCGCATAAACACCAAGCATGAAGGAAGTACCAGTTGTGTTAATTAAACTGTCTCTGTGTCAGAGTGTGTGTGTGCTCATGTGCATAGTGGATTGTAGTTTTCCCGGCTCTCCAGTGAAATGTGGATGGTTTAGGAAAGCCTTCAAATGGCGCGATCAAAGCAGGAGATGATCGGTTTTGGGTGAGAAGAGGAAAGAGATCTGTTTCATAAGGAAAGGGAAAAAAAGAGCAAGGGAAAGAAAGTGGGCGATAATTCCCTGTGGCTGAGTGGGTTTCAGATCTATTCTACTGATCCATTCAACTGATAGTGTCTCTATTGCTCCATTACTAACACTACACATGTACACACACAAACAAAATAATGTTAGAGAAAAAGCAGAGATGCTAGACTCTTTTCATATTTTTTGAGAGAGTGGGGGTGTGTGGGAGAGTCTGTATAGTCAGTAGTGATCAGTGCAGTCATGTCAACGAATAAATGTGTTAATATTATCTGCCGTCTACATAGCATGTTTTTTTCTGCCATTTCCACAACCTGTCATGGATTACAGATCATTTGAACCTATACATTATTTTCTAAAAGACGAGAAATGAGTACAGAAGAAAGTATCCATAAGGTTCATATTGTTAGTTAAGTTTTGTTTGTTCTGTCTGGTAGATTGCAACTGCTCTGCTGTTTGTTACAAATAAATAAATAAATAAACAAAATTAAGTTGCCCTGTTTCCATGTGTTCAATATAATGATCTGAGCAATCATCAGCAACAAAAGGTACAACCCGCACTTTCTGAACTTATTTTGGTGACCTCGCAGGCTATATGCATACTTGCAGATGTTAGTCAAGGCAAAAAAAGCACTTGTACCTCCTTCTCATGTTTATCAAATTAAAATAAATTAATTGTAGTTCTAGTTAATGTTCTTCTGAACAATGCTAGACTAAATCTTAAGTGCACAAATAATGCAATAAAGCTGATTCCCTTGTTGTGGAGACAGAATACAGTATCTTTCATCATCTGGAAAGCATTATGTAGGCTTAATGCATTAATAATAAAGCTGAGATTTAGGTAGGATTTTTTTGTCTGTCATTTTTATGTTAAGTGGGATAACTGGTTTCACTGTTTATGGATGCATTTATTTATTTATGTATTTATTTATTGAACTGCAACTAAGGTAATCCTTGAAAATACTGAAGACGGGGAAAAAGGCTAAAAAATGATGAGATGAGAACAGCCAGTAAACGGTTACGTATTTCGAAATAATCTTAAAATTAATTCAATCTAATTTGATGCAAATTATTAAACATACAACAAAAACATTATTGTAGTTTTGACTCTGTTGTGTTATACAGTTATTTTAATAGTAAATATTGACTACTGCACATGTAAATAACACAGCAATATCAGTCTTTATATTGTCAGAAACACCACTACAACAGAGCCCATTTCCTTCTATTTGTGCGCGTCGTGTGACTCTAATCTTGCTAATTCATGCCTCATGGGGAGCAAGAGAGGCACAAGACTGTGCAGTGACCAGAGAGCTACAGACAACAAGGGCCAAGCAGACTGGGGGGAGTCACAGATTTCAGAAACAGAGACAGCAGGCGGGCGAAACGGCAAGACTGCAGGAACCATAAGGAATGAGAGGGGAAACCTGGGCGATCGCAGATGGAAAGAGCAATGGCCAGAAAAGACAAGGGAGACCCAAACCTTACAGATGGAGATGGGAAAAGGGCTAGAGAGAGGTGGGCTGAGTTGGAGGCTGGCTTTGATTTACCAGAAACAGCGTTACAAATGTCCAATTAAACATTAGCTTTCATGTGCTTCAACCCTATTTCACAAATATTTTTTAAACATTCATTCAGATGCCACTTTTCTAATTCTAATTATTCAAGGCTGTGTGGAGCAGCTGCCTTATCCGAGTTTAAATAGTTTAAAAATAGATACGTGTTAGCTGACAAGTTCTTTGTTTAGTATTTTACCTTACATATTTTGTTTGATTGCGAAAGATTTAAAGACATGAGATATGTTTTTAGTTTGTATACACTGTCTGGTTTGATTGCCCCATGAGTAAGCACGAGTCACAGGTTTTTGCTGCCAAAGGGTGCATTTGTTTTTTTATCATAGGAGGGATGTGGCTCAGTGGCAGCACAAACCGAATCGATGGAGAAGAAAATGAAGAATCTCTCAATTCCATCAGGACTAGTCCAGGAAAAGCTGCTCCAGGAGATATTTGTAATGCTGATTCCATTTTTGAGTGGCGTTTACTTCAATTTACCCTCCAATTCACCCCAAGAACTAATGTATATTTATGGTGTCTTTAAAGGCTGGGTGCATATAAATTATGGTATTTCTGTTAATTCCCACTTTTATATTTGCCCTTTAACCTTTTAATGGACTATTCAGATATGTCTCTTCTCACACGTGAAGGGCGTTGACCTCAGGCCACTTTCTGTCATTTCTGAGGTATTGTGTGGATAAAGAAATTGGGTGTCATAATGCATGCATATATACATTCTTAAATGTATAAACAAACGAGCAGGAAGACTGAAGCACAGGTGCGTAAACCAGACATATATTTGGCAGAAACCACATGATACCCACACCTGCATACCAATAAAAAGTTAATACTGAAGGATTATAAGAGAAAAGGTCTGTTTGTTCCGTATTTCTCATTTCTCAGTTCGCATTGTACTCTGGAGATGATGTAAAAATATAGTCTGCTCTGCATTGTTTACCATATATCAGGCTGAAAGTCGTGTCACAGCTTCCGAAGTGCTCAGTGATTTTTTTGCCCGCCAACTCACTCTTGAAAAATGACAACGTGAACACGTATGTTTGCAAACACACATACATGCTTGAAATACTCCATTAATACAGAGATATGTAAATTTACATGAGTAAACAGACAGGGCATGCATACATGACACCAAGTAGCTGTTGATCCCCGTGAAGCACCTTTTCCTCCTCAGGCAGGAAGAAAAACAACAACCAAAACAGTGACTGGCAATGACAGGCCCTGCCAGCAGCCCTATCTCTCATTGTGACCTCATCAGGCAGGAAGAACACACATACGCACTCTCACATGCGCATGCAGGAGACAATGTAAACGATGCTACACAATAAAAACGTGATCTACTTGCTAATAAGCAATCAGCACTTCCGTTCTTTTTTCTTTTCCTTTTTTCCCCCATTACAACTCTGCATGTTTCTGAAATCCCTTGTTGGTGTGATTTGACTAATTGCGCTGTCTGACATACATCCAGCAACAGGGAGCGGGGAAATGAAGGAAAACAATTTCTCAGGAAAACCTAGTCTCTAGCCTCTAGTTTGAATTCATTTTGCGGGTTTACACTTAGATTTGCAGTCTCTCATTCTCTATTAGTCCCTATGAGTTTATTTCCTTTCGTCCTCTGTCTCTCATTATTTTCTGTCACATGTAATTCTCCTTCTTTCCTCTCCTTGCCTGTTGCTTTTTCTCTCCTTATTTTGTTTTCTCCACCCTTAAAAAAAGAGCACTCCTAATCCCCCAGGTGGAGGGTGTCTTCTATCCATACCTCTGTTTTTCATCTTGTCCTCCACTGCTCCAGAGAGAATACAGACACAAAACATCAATATTTGGACAGCAGCAGCGTACGGCAGGGGAGTAGCAGAGCTTCCTTACATGAGTTGGCCAGAGAGGCTGTGATGAGTAAACCAGAGACCTCCCAGGGCCAAAACAGAACAAGATGGCTCTCACAATTCTAGACGTAATGACAGACAGAAAAGACTGTTCCTAGCTACCATTTTCAATGTTTGTTAGGCAGCAACTAGGCTGGGATGGAGAGCCAAGATGGCCCCTCCTGTAACAGTCACTGCTTGATTAACATCACCCTTTAGATCATACGTGCAAAGGGACAGGTTGTATGATTTGGACCTTTGTTGAATGCCAAGAATTACAGTGTATAGCTATAACTATTCTTTGACATGAAAACTTCTGACAGCATCGTTGTACAAAATTCTGATTTATTACTACTTAGCTTTTCTTTTCTTATTTCTGGCCTTCAGATGTTATTATAAAATTGCACTCAGAGACTATTGTTTCTAATATTTTGCCTAATCTATGTATCGTGACGTCCTACTCTTTTTTAAATAGGTTTATTCAGGCAAGCTAGACCAGATCTTCAGTGACATTAATTTTCTGGAGAGAAAATGTGTGTTACTCATGGCCAAAGCATGTTTATGACTCCCCCAGAGTTTTCAAATAGTCTTAAGGCCTTACCTTTTACTTCGAATTTTTCAATGCCTCATGTGAGGAAAAATGAATACAATACTCTTTCACTTTTGATCTTGAGTTTTTAACGGATTCAAGGTATCTGTCCATGTACAGGCACTACAGCCATACTTGTGTCCTCTTTATTCAATCACTTCAGGGTTAAAAACACATTCAGTTTATTCAAAAGCCATAGCCTATTTATACTGAAGAGGGTATTCATCAAGGTGCTGAAGTTGTTTGAGTGTATTAGTAATCACTGCAGGACATGTTCCTATTGTGGTTTCTTTTTCACACAGAGAATCCTCTTCCATCTACCTTAGCCACGTTACAAAGAGGTCATTCAAAATGGAAACTGTTTAAGTGCTTACTCAGAGATAAGAAAGACATCTTGCAGGAATCTGAGCAATCTCGTCAATTAGTTAATCAAACTGATTGCCAGAACTCTCTTTTATCTTTCTCTGCTCTGATTTGTATCGACTATTTTGGAATTCAACAAATGAGTCGTGTTAGTAGAAGAGATGCCATGTCCGTCTATTTCAGGTAGAACGCAAAGTATTTTTTTTTTATGAGAAAATGTTTTTTTTTTTTATTCTGTTTCCTGCAGAAGATTTTGCAGCGAGCTCTTTTCAAATTCTTCAACTTCAAAGGCAATAAGTGTGGATCTACCAACACGTTCTCACTCCCAAAGCGTAACATTTTAGGCTAGGTGACAAATCGTCAACATATTACGTTTTCGGCTACCCACCACGTTCCTAAATGACGACCTTGGAAAAATGAGGAAATATGAGAACCGTCTGGACTCAATCTACACATGTGCGCTCTTTTTCTTCAAATCGCTTAGAAACACGCTATTTAACGTCATTAAAGTCCTGGTTAAGGTCACGAATAAGGTTATGGTTCGGGCTAGGGATAAGGTTAGGTTTAGGGCTGGAATACAGGGCTGGAACGTCTATTACCGCGGGAGCGTCATTGCACTGGATTTCAGCCATAACCCGCCGCGTACCATAAGAACGCCGAAGGTCTCCTTTTGCGTTCCACAGGAACGCAGCGGGACGTGACAAAACGTCGGCATGTTACGCCTCGGGAGTGAGAACGGGCTGGGATCTACGCAATGATTTCACCAAACTTCCATCATGCCATCTTCGTTCAGAGGTTGCACATTTAAGAAAGTGTTCTGCTGTCATTGTTTCTTGTTAAAAGAGCCGTTCCTTAAGAACAGTGATTTTAAGCACAAAATTGCTAAACATTTGCTGATTCCAGTGTTGTTGCTTGTTTTATATGATAGTAAACTACATATCCTTTGGACTGGTGGTCAAGACAAACAAGCAATTTTGTAACAATGTTTTTAGGCATTAAACCATTTAGAGCTTTGAAATGATTTCAGTCAGAAATTAAACTAAACGAATGATGAAAAGCATGATGCACAGCCAACTGATGACACAATAATTGTTAATTGCAGCCTTTGTCTGGTGTTACTATTTTAACTACTGACTTGAAAAGGTTTTCATGAGTGAAAGCTTTTCGGTTATGACTGTTTGCCTTTTGTTTGTCATTTTCACCTAAGCAAAAGAAATGTCTTCCGAATGCATTTGTGTATTTTCTTCCCCTCAACTCCTCTTTGTTCGACTTTCCTTTATGCAAGCTTTTAAACTAAAACTCGAGATGTTCTCTTAATCATCTCACAGATTGCATTTGTTTGTTTATGACATTCTTTTGGCATAAATCTATATTTCTATACAAACCAGTTGCCCTTTAGTGTCTGGGACAATGAGAGAAGGTGGTATCAAAACACTGTGTGCTAAATTCCTCTGACAGCTTACTGACATGGGAAACTGCAACACTGTGGCCGCCACTAATTCATAATCAGCCATCTAATACACCGTTGCCACAGTGATTTAATTGTCTCATTTGTCACGGCTGTTGTTCTCACCATAACAAACGTCATGATAATGATCATTTCCAGTCTCCCACCCGTCACACAGTCTTCCACAGCTGATCGAATGTTTCTGTGAAGCCAATTTTTTTCCCTGATGAATATTTTATCTTCTCTTAAGTGTCACCTTTTTTTCTTACGTTCACTCACTCCTGTTGTCACCTCCAATTTAGATGATGGGAGAGCAGTGTATAATTTGGGAAAAAGAAGACTTGGGATATAAAAGGTGTGGCAGTCAGTCAATAGTGCTTCAGCTGTTGATGAACCAGTGCCTCACTGCAGACACGCTGCTTTGAGAAAAAGCCATTTGCCCACTTTTTAAAGGTATCTGGTGGCTCACAGGCAGTGTCCCTTTGATTTAAAACCACGTCAGGAGACTTATTTTCTAAAGTGTCAGCCGAGCGGCCGAGCGGAAAGCTAAGGCAGGTGTAGTTGATGATATGCCAACTGGAAATGGTTTTCCCTTGATTTGAAATATTCTGAGGTGCACAAAAAGGGAGAGTGTGCTGTGCGGTCCCATGAGGAAACCTTGCCTCTAACCCTCCTTTGATAATTGCTATGCAAAGGATCTAGAAATGAATTACTGATCAGCCGAGTGTTGCGGAGAGCCAACGTGTGGGGGAGACAGAATGAAGGATGAGACCCTGCCACAAACCCAAGAAAAGAATATGTGTGTGTCAGGCAAACGCATGCACACACAGAACGCCAGCATATGAAGTGTTATCTAGGCATAGTCATGTCAAACACACACACATATATATGTATATATATATATATATATATATATATATATATATATATATATGTGTGTGTGTGTGTGTGTGTGTGTTCACAGCCAAACATAGGGTTGTGAACACAGGTTCTCAAGAAACACATAAAAGTACATCAAGTCAGTATAAAGTCATCATGGCTCAGGCTTTAGCCGTCTGGCTTTCTACTCGCACTAAACACAAAACTCATACAGGAAACAGCACATAATAACACAACTAAACTTACAGAAGCATGCAATCCACATAAGACAACCAACAGCATTCCTGTCCTTGTATATTATTAAGTAACACAGAGAAAAACAGAGACACAAATGAGCAGTATGTACACCTATATAGAGAAAATATATATAGATGGCAAAGTGCCAACTGCTTTCCTCTTAAACTGAATCTCATTTAAGCTTCACACAGCACCGTCTCAGAGGAGAAAGCCGTTTCAATACAGACATCATCACTGAGCCTTGTGTTCTACACAGCACACACACAAGCAGATTCAATGCAGGTATCATGTATACACCTACATATTAAATCAGACAATGGTATACCTTTACACCTACACAGACACCCACTCCATCTGGTTTTGTTTACAGAAGTCTGAGAAACTCAAGTGTCCCTCTTTCCAAAATACCAGTCGTGTGATATTACCTCCCATGGAGTGTTAAGCTGTTCCCTTCTAAATCCAACATGCGGACCAAATGTTGGTTTCCTGGTATGAAATACAGAGTACAGCACCAACTGTGTACACTCCCAGACCAGTGCCAAATGAGGTTTCTAGGAGCCAAATAAAGCTGAAGAAACATGTTACCGATTCAAAAATGTAGGTCTGTAACTATACTAGCAAATCGTCACAAAGGAATTCAAGACAATTTTCCACATAAAATAAGTGTTAAAGTACAGTCTCAGACTTGTCCAGGATCATGTTAGGACTTATTCCTTTCTGAAGTTTCCGGCTACTGGCTAGCAGAATATCTTGAGACATATATCACATATTTATACATCCAATGTTCCTTGTTGTCTTTTTTTTTTTTTTTTTTTTTGAAATCTTATCTGCTGGTTAACATTGGGCAAAATGCTTGAAAAACAGCCAAATGCTACATGCATTCCAACAAGAGGTGTATGTTTAAGCAAACCCATTAATCGTTTCACAAGGGTTTTTTTCTGATAAAAAAAAATAAGTGAGTTTTGGATTTATTCCAATCCTGTATTTCAGTCTCGCACAGTTTGACCTTCCCAGCCTGTTTCATGAGCGAGGGCAGAGAGTGACACTACCACTGCTGCATACTGGCTCTCTATTTTGGCTTCGTTCATTAATAATGTCAAACACAGGAGAGCCTAATGAGGGACCATTCACTATCCTACAACACCTATCTGATCTTTTCTATTTGTATTCCCAGCATTGATATGATATTTGGCTGGCTCCCGTCTAGACAGGGGTCTTACACGCGTCGTGTGGAACAATCCCTCAGAAGGAAAGGGCAGTTCAATATGAAATGAGATTTTGTATTGCTCCACTTTTTGCCTGACTCCACTTTGATCAATAAACAGGTAAAAACCTAATAGAATTTTAGATAGAACAAGGCTAGCCTTATGATAAGACCTAAAGACATGTCTAAAGAAATCTGCGTTGTTTTAAAGTGTAAAAGAGAAATGAGTGAGTAAACAGACCTGAAGTGTGAGTGTAGGTGGGGAAATGTTACCTAATCCTGATATTTTACCTTTATTTTAGCTGTAAAAGCTACAAAAAAATGCAAAACGTACTAATTTTTTTTGATAAGCAGAATCTATACATCAAAGGTAGTACAACACCCCAAGTGTAATGCTGATTGAAATGCTTCTCATTATATCAATTTAGCTTTAATGCCTTTCATTTCACTTCAGTGAGGATATTGATTTGTGCCACCAAAGCACTATAGGCCTCACACTGCCTTAGTGCCATTTGCTGTCCTTTCAGCACCACTTCATGCTGAAACAGCAGCAGACTTAAAACGAGAGAAGTCGGAATGCAAGGAAGGAAGAAAGAGAAGAGATTTCCTCCCAAATGTCCCTCCTTTTCACCCGGCTGTGAAATGTAATCAACACCTCTGGGGCCCAGTTCGTGCCAGCAAGCAACCTCGGAGTCTAGGCCTTCGCACTCTCTCAAATTAAGGAAATTAAAAGTCACCGGTCCGCACCAACAATTCAGCATTATCCCATTCACAATAACAAACACACGCTATTGAAACAGATCAGGGTAGGGTGTGTGAGGGCTAATATGTTGGTGTAATTATGTGGGGTAACTCACCGGCTGAATGACCCCGGTTTGTGGCATCGTGGTCACTGTCACCCTGTTCGCTGTCACCGTGACCACTGTCTTTGGAGCTAACAATATCTGCTTCTTGAAATGCCGAACTAAAAGAGGCAGTGGGGAGGGCAGAGAGTTGAGGTATGAAAATAGTAATAGGGCAGAAGGAGAGAGGTTGAGACAGGGAAGCAGGAGACGAAGAGAGAAGCCAGGATTAAAAGGGAAAGGAGAAGGAGTGGGAGAGTCAGAAATCAACACCACGTTAATATAGTCACGGTGGCCATCAAGAGTCTAAATTGGATGTTACACATGGCATGTAATGAAATCCAGCATTAGAGCTTTAATAGACGCTACTCCGTCAGTTATGGGACTGATGCCAAATTGAAGATGAGTGTTATGGATACACTGGGAACAGTGTAGCCTCTCAACGCCACAATTAAGGATGCAGAATATATGGGATTCACACTGATGGTTGTAATATTCATTTTTATAGACATATGAATAGGTTGTGGCTCCATGAGGCATATTGAATGTTACAGGTCTTCTGATGGTGGATTGTGTGTGGCTCTTTAGGCGCTGTGATTTGGCGATGTTTCAGTGTCTGTGCATGTGTCGCTAAATGTGTGCTTTTCACTACCTGTTGACACGTCTGGGTCTGTCCACAAGATAGCTGAGTTCTGCTCGTTGGTGTTTTGTCTAGAAAACCCACAGACAACATTGGTCACATGTGATGCCGAATAAACAGAGGAGAGAGACATACGTTTCAAAATAAGAGAAGCATTTAAAAACATGTATGGATACACTTGATGTCAACGTGTAACTGTGTAGAATAAGTTGTGGCTATGTGAGGCGGGGTACCGACGGTGCGCGCATCCACTTGGTGAGTGAGTGGGCGAGAGGAGACGAGAGTAGGGGAGAGTAGGTTAGGGAGGCGATTGAATGCGTAAATGATTGAGCCGCGCGATGCTGAAACTGAACAACCTTTGTTCACCGTGCTGCCGTGCTGGGTTGTGCACGGAATACTTAACGCACAGAAAAGGCAAGGCTGTGACTGGCTGTCTGGCTCCAGTCCAGCCAAACCGCAATCAACAAAAAGCCCCAACTCCACAGCTCCGCTGGCAGAACGCACAGACTGAGCACATCAAGTCTATTGAAGCCGCTGGTCTCATATCTTCTTATAGATTCTTATATTTGCCACGCAAACTTTATAGCGTCCTGGGGACATGTGCAGTATTTTGTTTATTTATTTTTTAAAAGATCCACTGTTAGGGAAAGATTCTGGCGTTGCTAAACCAGCAGAACGAAACGCTCTCCGGGCGATTTTTTAATTTTTTTTGCACATTATAGTGCTTTATTGATGACATACTCCCTTCTGTGTAATTAAAAAAAAATTATTTGTTTGAATGACCAATATAAGTTCCACAACTCTCCAATGTGTAGCCTAAAATTTATTAATTATTAAAATACATTTGTAAAATTCACAAATTACACTGTAGGCCCTTAAGTTGGAACTGGTTAATATGTGCGTCAAATTAAATCGTTTTTACTGAATAAAGAATAAACATTAAATAAAACCCGTTTTTCAACTTGGTGGTCTAAAGAAATTGGCAAGTAAAGAAAAATATCTGGCGCACTCAACTTTTTCACAGCAATCTGTTGCAAAAAAAAAAAAGACTACCAGATTTAAAAACTGACATGTCCAGTCACCATTAAGCATGACAGCGGTTAAAGGCCACTAAGCACAACAGCCAATGGCACATTCCTTTATAAGTCTTTTGAGAGAGTTTGACATCAGAACAGCTTTTCATGTCTAAAAACTGGGTTAACTGTTGAAATTGGGGTTTTGTGCTCTTTTGATGCAGCTCAAAATGTAGCCCAGAGAGACTACTAATGCTGATTCAGGCCTCTCTTACCTCATTAGACAGGATGCTGCCATTAGATATGATGTCCGGCTGTTGGTCACTGTAACCAGTGACTATGGCGCCGCAGGGGTTGGTGTGATCTGTGTCAGTGCTGCGAGAGGGGCTGCATGGTTTCAGAAACATCAGATCCGTTTTGGCAGATTCCGGTGTCAGACACACCTGGTAGCAGTAGGAATTTTGGTTTTGGTGATGGTGGGAGCCGAACCCCCCTCCTACGCCGCCTACACCAGACTCCTCCACGGGCACCTGCCCCACGGGCCCGACTCCTGACGTTACATTGGTGCTCTGAACTAACATGATGTCGGATTTACTTAGCTTTTTCTGTTTACGGCCACGAGCCTGCCTGCTGCAACACGAGCCACAGCACAGGCAGCAGTCACCAGCAAGCAGGCACGTGTATATGTTGAGCTTCTTGTCCTTTTGGCAGCGCACGGCCAGCACGATCATGGCCAGGAGGAAGATAAAAGAAACAGAGCCCAGGGCAATGATGAGAATTAGGGTGAGGTCAAGGGAGGTCTCTTTTGTCTTGGAAGCTGAGCCGCGATCGACACCGCGGCCTTCAGTCACGCTGTCCACTAAAATTACACTCACACTGGCAGAGGAGGACAGAGGTGGCTGCCCGTGGTCCCTCACTTCGATCAGCAGGTCATAGTAGCCCTGGGGATCCCGTTTGGGAGATATCCTGCGGGCTGTTCGTAATTCCCCTGTCCTCCAGTCCATGCGGAACATTCCCATCTCGTTGCCCCGTAGGATGCTATATGACAGGCGTGCGTTCTCTCCATCATCTGCATCCATGGCCACAATGCGCGTCACTAGATAGCCTGGTTCTGCAGAGCGTGGCAGGTGCTCTTTGGCTGTGCCGTTTTTGCCGATAGGGGCTATCACAGTAGGAGCGTTGTCATTTTGGTCAACTATGATCACATTTACAGTAGCGTTAGAGAAGAGCTCGGGAGCACCTGAGTCCTTAGCCTGGACCATGAAACTGAACTCCTTCAGCTGCTCGTAATCAAAAGAGCGTAGTGCGTAAAGGTAGCCAGTGTCCTGATTTATTGACACATACGTGTCCACGGACATGCCCTGTATGTCACACTCCAATATGGAGTAGGTAATAAGAGCATTTTGTCCTACATCGGGGTCCAAAGCGCTCACAGCGTGAATGAAAGCACCGGGCACGTTATTCTCAGTCACATATACATCATAAACAGCCTGCGTAAATCGGGGCGCGTTGTCATTCTCGTCGGAGACGTGCACTTTAATTGACTTGCTGGTAGCCAGGGAAGGCTGACCTTTGTCTTTAGCCACCACGGTTATGGTGTATGAATCTGTGTTCTCTCTGTCCAACGGTCCGTCTGTCACAATGGTGTAATAGTTTTTAAAGGAAGATTTCAGCTTAAAAGGAACATCCCCTAAAATTTCACAGCTCATTTGTCCATTCTCATCAGAATCCCTGTCCGAGACGCTAAAAAGTGCGATCACGGTGCCCGGGGCGTCCTGCTCGCTCACAGATTCAGTCACAGTGCTGAAACCGATCTCCGGTGTGTTGTCGTTCACGTCCACGAGTTTGACAAGCACTTTGCAGTGCGCGGGGACCGCATTAGCTCCCAGATCTTTAGCCTGAACATAGATCTGGTGCGTGACACTCTCTTCATAGTCCACCTCACCCGCTACCTCTATCCTACCCGTTCTGGCATCAATGTTGAATAATTCCTTTATCCGCGGTGTGTTATGATTGCTAAAAGAATAAACGATCTCTCCGTTTTGTCCCTCATCAACATCAGTAGCATTGAGCTGAATCACGAGAGTGCCCACGGGTGAGTTTTCCCGCAGATTAACCGTGTACACGGACTGGTCAAACGTGGGCGCGTTGTCGTTAGAGTCCAGAACTTTAACGACCAAGAGAGCTGTCCCGGTCCGCTGCGGGATGCCCCCATCCACAGCCGTCAGCACATAGCGGTGCACTGCCTGCTGCTCTCTGTCCAGCGGTTTCTCCAATACCAGCTCCGCAAACTTGTTCCCGTCGCTCTGTGTCTGCACGTCAAGGTAAAAATAGTTGTTATTCGTTATGGCATATGTACTGAGCGCGTTTGTGCCAACGTCAGGGTCGAAGGCGTTCTCCACCGGGAAACGGGTCCCGGGAATAGCGCTTTCCGAGATTTCCACAGAAATGTCTGTTTCAGGAAATCTGGGTGGATTGTCGTTGATATCCATCACCTCAATCTCCACGCGAAAGAGCTCCAATGGATTTTCCAGAAACACCTCCAGGTGCAATAGGCACTGGGTGGTCTGCTTACAAATTTGTTCCCGGTCAATTTTTTCCTTCACCACGAGCGCACCGTTCTCTAAGTTCACCTCCAGATAAGGTGTCCGTGAACTAGGCACAGTCTGAAAGTGGCGAGCGGAAAGTTTGGTAATGTCCAGCCCCAAATCCTCTGCAATATTCCCAACCACAGAGCCCGGTTCCTGCTCCTCTGGCACCGTGTAGCGTAGCTGAGAGGCAGCTCCATCCAGAGTGGAGAGCAGGAATATTAACCAAATCATCTCCTCTGCCTCTGTCCAAGTGCACTTCAAAACGGAAAAAAATAAATGTTATTCCCTCTTCTCACAAGAAATGAGCATTTCCCATTTTCTCTGTCCGTAAAAGGGCAGTGAAATAAACAGCAACAAGGCTGCACGACTTTGAAATTCCTCTCCTCTGCCTCAGGTCAGTGGAACATTGTGTCGTTTCAGCTGTGAGAAGCACAGCCATTTGATCCGAGCTTCTCTGTTTTAATCAATTCAGCACCGGTCTGTGAGTTTTGGCGTCAGCGCAAACATTGCAGGCTGGAGCCAGGACGCATAGCCAACTCATAGCCTCTGCACAGAACAGACTGCCCCTTCTTCACAGGAAAAAAGTCACAAAACAAAACAGGAAATTCCACACCAGCAGAGAAAGAACGCAAAAAGTCCTATTTATGCACAACCGAAATCAGCAACAAATATAACTTCTAAAGAAAGCCAGGCGAATAACACGACTTTCTCCCTATCTTTCTCTATGAGGATGTAATCACTGCGCCTAAGCGCTCAAAGCGGATGATGTTCTCAGCTCGGCTTCTGTAAAGCAAGTGTGAGCAGCGAGGTTGGTTTTGCGCACAGCTCCTTTCCCCACCAGCCAATGATATTCTCAAACAGCGGGTGTAATGGCACCTGATTGGGGCTCCGCAACGCCAGCCAGAGAACACATCGGACCCTCATAACAAAACCAGTTAAGTGCCGCTGCGCTCCTCTCCTCTCCTCTCCTCCCCTCTTTCCTCCAGGCCCAGCCTCAGTTGTAGCAGGGAAATTAAATGTTTTACACATCCAGTGAATTAAGAAAGTTGAATAATAGTGGGTGCTAGTTGGCGTTGGCGGGGCTGTGTAGATAAAACTGAAGCTTCCGTCGAAATAGTGGATTTTTTGAAAAGTTTTTTAACCTTATTCTTATTACTATCATGAGGATTCCTTTTTTGTTCCAATATAACAAATATCTCACAACTTGTTAGATGAAGAGCCATGACCCTCGTGTGGCTGTCCTTGACGCAATTATTTCAACAGTTTGCTATTAAAGCGCTGCTCTGATAGCAAAGCATGAGTCAGACTGTACCAAGCATACTCACAGCCAAAGACCACCATGTAAAATGCCTGCGCAAGTAAAGACAGCTAGTGACGCAATACTCCAAAGTGCCGTGGTCACTCTCGTCTCTCTCTCTCTCTCTCTGAAATGCACACATCTCAACAGGATATTGGAGGAAAAAATAAAGCTTTTTAAATAAAGTATACATATATCCAATGCAATTTCCTGACGAGCATCAGTATGATACAAGGTTCCATCAGAGCAGGATCACACATGACTTACTTTAATTCAGAGAAATGAAGCGTTGTACTTTAGTCCTACCGTGTTGCTAATAGCCTGAAGCCTATTAGTTCTCCCATCTTCCCGTTTTTATCATTAACCCCCTCACATGATGGCCTTAACGTTAACGTTGCATCATGCGCTAATTTAATTCATAAAGCACATATTAAAAATGCAAATGGTGGAGTTTTGAGAGAGATACGAATAGTGGGGGTCTAACTACTTGCACACCATTTGGCGGATGATGACAAAAAGATGAAAAAGAGCGTAATTGAGGCTAATTAGCATAAGTCTCTAATTCCAAATGTAATAGATGGAGCGAAACAATATCGGCCGTAATGCAAAACGACGTGCCCATTGTGCAGTGGATTAAACAGCGAGTGATACGCGATTCTGCATCTCGCCATACAAGTCAGGAGAAACAAAGAGGAGACGTTAGATGAATTTCTACCCATGTCTGAGCTGGAGCTGTGTGACTGAATCGAGCTGACACTGGAGTCGAATCGCAGAGCGGTGCGCTCTGCATCTCCTCTCTCTCCAGCTCTCTCTCTGTCGCGCTCTCCGTCCCTGTCAGGGAGTTACAGACCAACGTCGCCCCCTTGCGTTAGCCCACTTTCTTTTAAAAAATTATGTTGATAAAGAAGAGCCAACAGAACCGTTAATGCTATTTTCTAATTAACAGAACATTCACCCAGTTCCGTGGAAGGAAAGCAACATATTACATTGCTGAACTCTACTGAAATGTTCTCTTTTGTTGCTCATTCCACTTCAACATTATATCTTATTGTCATTTTAATAAGTCTTGCTGGCTTTTATTGATACAGCGGTGAAATATATATATATATATATATATATATATATATATATATATATATATATATATATATATATATATATATATATATATATTAATTCAAGTAACAATAGCAGTATTATTGCAAGGAAAACCTCTGTATATAGACATAAAACAAGTCAATACTGGAAATATTATACTATAGATTCATTGTTATGCTTACTTCATTTTAATTGCAGCAGGAGAGACAACTACAATCCTTGAGTTATGGAAACAGTGCTAGTTGGCACTTATGGCAGTTATGAATGTGTGGAATCATGAATAGTTCTGTAGACAACCTTACTTTATTTTATAATAATGACTTACAGAGAGAAGGTGCAACCTATTTAGAAATGCATCAGATTAGAAGTATGAACTATAATAATAAGGTAACACTTAAGTAAAATGCCTCTTAGTTGTTTTTAATTGCGCTGCTTAAGTAAATGAGCATACTTGAATTCCAGAGCTCAGTAAAAAGACCCTCGACAAGCCGAACATTACCTTTTTAAACCAACCATTGGATCAGAAATCTTGTTAGAAGTATATATATATATATATATATATATATATATATATATATATATATATGTAGCCTGAATCAAAATTTATTTGTAACTCTTTAACATAGGTTGAACTGTAGGACACATTCAGCCTGCACATTAAACAAGTTGAGCCACCACAACTACACCCGACTACCTTCACTACCGTTACACCTTTGTTTTTTCCTAATGTGGCATTCATAGTGTGTTCCATGTAAAACCAGTAAAAAGTCATTTTAAATGGAAAATTACTCAATGTTACTAAATTTATTGTGCACAGGCTTAATATAAGAAGTCAAGTGTTCAGCCAGAATATGGGAAAACATCTAAGCATCATAGGGCCACCATGAGTTAAAGACCTTTAGTAGTTCTTGTGTTTAACAGTTAATATCACTGTTAAAAGTGTCAGTAGAATGACATTATGGGTGAAATAACATTTATTTTTTTTACCAAGAATGAGAGTGGGGAATCAATATTACTTCATATTTGCCTGTTAAACACTAATCCTTAGAAAGCAACTGATTAGCCCAGCTAAAAAAAAAAAATAGGAGAAAGCAGTCCTAGATGGTTAGTTTTTTTCTTAAAAACACATTTTTTTAAAGATATTTACAGCTAGCATGAAAACTTCAAACGTTTAGTA
Organism: Neolamprologus brichardi; assembly: GCF_056152115.1. Classification (NCBI taxonomy): domain Eukaryota; kingdom Metazoa; phylum Chordata; class Actinopteri; order Cichliformes; family Cichlidae; genus Neolamprologus; species Neolamprologus brichardi. The sequence continues at coordinate 30,897,555 of NC_142109.1, read as the reverse complement.
ATTAAGAAATGACTGAACACATAAACAAACAAACTAATACATAAATAAATCCAAGTTTAAATAAGCCTGGACTGTATATAAGCATGTGTAAATATGGGACCCTAACTTGCTCACTCTAAATATTATGCTGTTAGACATATATCTTTCTCAATTACACTTTTACCCTATTTTGAGAAGCCAGCTGCGATGAAGAAGATGAAGAGGTTAAGGACTGATCTATGGACTGTTTAGTCTTTGAGAAAGTCACACTTCTTCCTGTCTTCATACTAATCATGTGCTGTCTATAGCTTACTATTCATATTCCTATTGATCTTCTCAAAGAGTTTTCTTTTAAATAACTGCAATGCTACAAAGGCATGTTAGCGTAAGAAATATGCATTCACAATTTGAAGACTTTGGTTAACTTCATTTAGCTCCATTTAATTCCTCACTTGACTCCTTGTGTCCGTGCAAGAACAACAGCCATATTAATTCCTCTTTCACTCTCGGTGCATTTATAATTTAGTGGCGCCGAAATGACAAATGGGACATAATTTTTGACAAATGATATCATAACTAGCCATGATGTGAAAGGCTAACAGACTAAGGCTGGTCTTTAGGTAAAAGCTCGGCAGGCCATTAAAATTTCATAATATGAACAAAAAGGCAATTAAGATATCATTAAGGGGGTTAGCACCCAAAGGATATACCTCAAGCTTATTACAGTGCCCTTTGATAGGCCTGTACCTAACCGCTGTTGCAGCCTGCACTTCAGAGACTTAAATGAGATGAGTTGTAGCCCAGTGACAAACTGCTAAATGGGAGATATTGTCTCTTTCAATATGTCAACAAAAGCCTGTGTTTGAATTTAAGTGCACAATCGTGGCCAGAAAATTAGTTCAGACTTGGTTTAAACGAACTCTCGATGGTTAGTTTATAGAGGAAAAAGAAACTTGTTAATTTCTGACTGTGTTATCTCATCGGCTTATTGAAGCTCTGGGGTCATAAACGCTGAAGAAACTGTAATACAAATGGAAACAGGTCAATAAACAAACAAAATAAATGTGTAGAACAGAGCTGTTACTTCTTAGTGTCACAAGAATCAAGCTTGAGAAGAAAACTGATCAATACGTAGCAAATACAATTCACTCTTAATAACTACCCCACTCTTACTGAAGAAATTCTGTTCAGTTGTCTCACAGGGCTTTCATGTGAAATCCGCAAACAGTTGCATATTAAAAACCACACTACATTCACCCTTTAACCCTAGATGAGTATGATCAGCGCAAACCATTTGTACCATTTGGGCTCCTGTAATTGCTTTAGCTTAGAAATTACAGTGTGTTGTAAGCTGGATGAGACCATGTACAAAATGGATGGCTGTGCCCTCAGCCCAGAGTGACTGTGTGTGTGATCAGTGTCTGTCCCAGACAGCTGCAGGGTGACTCCCTGCCCTGATGGCCATTACTCAGTCTGATGGATGGAGTGATGGTGTAAAAAGTGGTGGAGAGAAAAAGAGAGGGGTAATAGGAAAGTAGGAGGACTCAAAGGAAGCAGTGGACAGCACATTAGGGCAAAATGAACAAGATAGTGAGAGGGAACAGAGGAATGGTTGGAGGAACAGAGGCCACGAGAGGTTGAAATGTTAAAGTGAGATGAGAGGAGGTGAAGGAAGAAAAAAAAAGAAGTGGAGAGATGGTGATATGGGATCTGGGCATGACAGCAGTGAATAGTGCTGATAAGAAATGGAAGAGGAGGCAGAAGAGGATGCTACTTTGGGTAATTGGTTTATTTTCATGGGGAGAATCCATCACCATTTCTGTAAATACATCAGTAACTGCCAGTGATAATTTTCAGTCCTTGCTTCTCAACATGATGTAAAAATTAAAAGAGAGCGAGAGAGAGAACATAAAAAAAATCTGTTAGCGTTTAAAAACACAAACTGTATACTACATAAACATAAAACATAGCAAGTGTAGAATGCAGAATTCAAAGTAAAATAAATTAGTTACCAAATCTTTTGAAAAAATTTACATAGTTAAAAAAGAAGAGCAGGCGAACAGGTTTTCTTTCTGTATTTCACAAGTAACTTCACACAGAAACATCAACAATTGCACAGCACTCCAGCTAGCACTCTTTGATGCAAACCATGAAAAGCATACTTTGCTAGTGGCACTTTGGACTTGGTAGGCAATATTAGAGTGGCTCTACTCAAAAGCAGTGTTTGCATTTACATGTGGTATTCAGTCTCACTGACTACATTCTTGTCCTTTTACAATGCCAAATGGTACTGTGCAACAAGTCGAAAGGTCTTAAAGCAGGAATAACTGGTTTGTATTTTGGCCATTTTTACACACACAACAAGCTGTAAACAGCCATCAACCACAGGACATTGCAGTAATGCATGTGGCAGCAAGCAGTTGCTTATGCACAAACAATAAATTAGCACAAATGCATTTTTTCTTTTCAGTTGTTAAGTGCTTCATAATGTCCAAAACCAGGTGTTGTGTTATTAATTCTTATTTTAAAATTGATCTTATAGTGAGGACACTGTAACCTGGCAAATACCAAAGAATGTCACAACACGTGTAAAAACAAAAAAAAAAAAGCTTTGCTGCAGTAAGCTAGCTTGTTAGTGTCCACATCACTACCTGCCATGATAACTTTGTTATGTTAAGAATAAGTATGCTTTGTTGCACACTACGTTTTGATCATTATGAGTACAGGCTGTACGCTTTATGTAGCCTTACTTGACAGTGTGAATCCAGTTATTCTCTCAAAAAACAAACAAACAACAAATGTAAGTATGAAAGCATGTGATTTGAAATGCATCACAAAAGTCTGATGATGATTATTCAACACGTTCTCACTCCCAAAGCGTAACATTTTACGCTAGGTGACAAATCGTCAACATATTACGTTTTCGGCTACCCACCACGTTCCTAAATGACGACCTCGGAAAAATGAGGAAATATGAGAACCATATGGACTCAATCTACACATGTTCGCTCTTTTTCTTCAAATCGCTTAGAAACACGCTAATTTAAAATCATTAAAGTCATGGTTAAGCTCAGGAAAAAGGTTATGTTTCGGGCTAGGGATAAGGTTAGGTTTAGGGCTGGAATACAGGGCTGGAACGTCTATTACCGCGGGAGTGTCATTGCACTGGATTTCGCCCATAACCCGCCGCGTACCATAAGAACGCCGAAGGTCTCCTTTTGCGTTCCTCAGGAACGCCCCGGGACGTGACAAAACGTCGGCATGTTACGCCTCGGGAGTGAGAACGGGCTGGATTATCTGTACGTTTGTTGGTATGAGCAAAATCTTTTCACACAGTCTTTCAGATAGTGGCTCTGCTTCAAAATCACGCAGAATATTTAAATGAACCAAAACACATGTTTAGCATTCTTTGCTACTCATTTGTGGCTTTAAATAGCCTAATCTTTCACAAAAAAGCAGTTGGTGTAATAGAAATGATAATGATGACAATTAACAAGTAACTGATGGCACTGATAAGTGAACACCTTACACATGTCATACTTGCTTTACACTAATGATGATGACGACAGGGATGATGGAGGAGGGAAGTGGTAAAGATCATCAATGCCATAAACAATAAATATGCAGTGATATTATCATTACCATTAACTGTGGAAAAATTACTATACAATCCCCCACCCGTAACACACACACACACACACACACACACACACACACACCTGTGTTAGATTATTAAAGCCACAACACATTGCCTCAGCTATTCTGAGAGAAAAAAAGAAAAGTTCTTCCTCTCTATGCTGTAATACCATCATGCTTAAAAAAGCTCAATAAGCAATCTGTATCTGTCTCAGCTTGGCCCTTCCTGCTGATGTGCTCCACTCGGGGTCTGTTTGGTTATGCAGTGATTGCCTTCTTTCCTGCCCTTCTTACTGGCTGCCTCCAAGCCTCGGAACTTCAGCGTACACAAAACTGCATTTCTGAGTCTCCCCAGACAGTAGACCAATCTATATGCTCATATTCATCTTAGCTGGAACTGATCTGTTCTCTGTCTTAATGCACTGGCCTTTCCCCGGAGGTTAGGTGAGGCCCCCCATCATATTCCTCCCACTCTCTTTCTCGCTGTCTCTCTCCGTCTTGCTTTCTGAGAAAATGAAAGATTTAATCCACTAAAGACAGCACAGGCACTTTAACAAATACAACAGTCAATATTCATGCAGATATACTGTACATGCGCGTGCTGCACCTGCAGGCTCAAAGTGACCCATGTGTGCGGAAATTGATTGACAGTGAGACAGTGAGGGAGGTCCCCATTATAGCCAGAGTCTGGGGGAAATGGTTGAAAGATTCACAAAGGGGGATTGGTTTCTATCAAATCGCCTTTAAAAATGGATGAATCCTCTAAATTACTCAAGCGGTTGCCTGCCCCACCCGAAATCCCCAGTTAGAAAATAGATGTTTATGTTCAATATGCTTGCTTTTCTCCCCCCAGTCCAACTCCACTCATCCTGCAACCCAGCCACATTCAATTCTGAAATTGTTTTGTTATGTGGTTGGCATAATGAGTTATGATCGATCTCTATTGAGGGAGAGAGAGCGCGCGAGAGAGAGAGAGACCATTGCTGATGGGGGGCTATGTCTTGGGGCTGCCCATATAATATCATCTAAGCACTCCATCTTAGCTGGAAGACAAGGAGATAGAACAATAAATATAACCTGATACTCTGCCGCTGTGATAATTGAAGGATTCATGGTCTAATGGCTGAGCAAACTACAGACGTGATAGAGCATTCAAGTTAGCTGAAGGTTTATGTGTGTGTTTTCTGTTGTTGGGATTCAAAGCATCTGCCAAAATACAAATGTCTTTAGCTTTAAACTGCTATGGAGAATGTTTTCACTTTCCTTTGGGCTTTTATGAATGTTTGAACACATCTTTGTTTATTCAAGCAGTGTTGCATTCGAACTTCGTGACATTGGATTGGTTCTGCAACAATCTGCTGTATGTAATGCAATATATCCCCAAACCTCATAATCACCAAGGTACAGCTTGCTTCTTTGCTGTATTAAAGCCTCAAAACTCCTGGCAGTCAATTAGGGGCCGTTGTGTATGTCAACGAAGCGAGGCGAGTTTGCTTGCTGATATTATGGCTAATTAGCTCGACTCAGCTCCCCCAAGACAGAGAGGGAGACACTGAGGTATTGTTGTGGTTTCACTGACGTTCCAAGCAGAATCTCTTAAGTCTTGAATGCATAATCCTCTCCTCAACATTTCTTCAGCAGAAAAACTGGAGATCATTTGTACATTTGAGGCTTGGATGTCTTCTGGAGACAGAGGAAAGCTCAGATGATAGGAATTCAATAGTTTTGCTGCATACTTTATATCTTCCAGGATTTATAAGAAGCAGTAGATAGAGAAGAAGACCAGAATTTAGCATTGACTTTCCTGTAGCTGTCATTAGTTTACTGAGGATTCTGTCAGTTGCAAAGCCTACTTCATATGCCCAGCCAGTGGATTTAAGTGTGATGACTGCCTCATGTGTGCAGGAAACCAGAATATTAAATGAATGCTCAAGGAAAACCCTTTGATTTATTAAAAGAAGCAGTTAGATAACTGTCGAAAAATGATTTAATGTCATAGCTTGGTGGCTTTTCTATTGATTTATTTAAAATATATGAAAGTGTTCACTTAGGGCATAGAAGTATTATTGTTACAGCGGTGCAGTGGCATTAAAATATAGAACTTTGGTTATAACAGTAGCTCTTCCTCACACACAAGGATATTGTGTCAGCTAAAACTAAATATGTATCTAAAGTTGTTTATGTTTCCCAGCTGAGCAGTAGGTTAGATGTAACACTGAGGAATCTGTGGTCTCTTATGACAGAACATGTTATCCCTGCACTGTCAGCCAAAATGCTTTCACAAAGAAGTGCTGTAGTTTCATATATCATTAAATGGGTTTCTTATTTTAGAAGAACTCAGTTTGACTAAATTTCTAATGTATATATTTAAAAAGTCAGAAGGGTGTGTGGGGGGTGGGGGGGATGTATGTGATATGATTACACAGCACATGTGAGCAAACTGGGGGCTACAGGATCATGAAAAGCATTCAATTTTAATGTTTTATGCATAGACAGTATAGAAGATGAATGTAGCCATCTCACCCTAGTTTCTGAAAGCTTGATTTAAAACCATGAGATAAGTGTCCTGATGCATGCTCAATCATCCAGATAAGGAAATCCCAAAAAGTTGATTCTGTTCATCTAAATGTTGCATTTTCATTGGGAGAAAGGTTTCGTCACTCACGCACATAAGTGGAGTCTTGGGACTGAATATGTCACTTGGACTTTTTTGGGGTGGGCCTTGACATATTTATTTTCAATGTTGTAATCATAACATTTCATGATTTAATCCTGTACTTTGAAATATAGTATAACCAGGATGTTTAATGTAGACTTAACTTTTGATTCGATGTGACCAAAAATAAGCAAATAAGTCCATTAATTCACCAAGAAAGTGTTTAAAGACTGTGGTTTTGTGTGGTGGACAATAGCATGGTGCTTAGCGCTGTTGTCTCACAGCAAGAAAATCCACCACATTGAGGCCTTTATGTGTGCAGTTTGTGTAGACACTAAAGCTGGTGCGCCAGAATGTCATACTAGGGGGTTCTTCAAATAAAAGGGGGGAGCAAGTGAATCAGAAACCCAGGGCACAGAGATGCTACAGGGCCAATCAGAAAAAGTTTATTCCCCAAGGCGGAAAGTAGGAATAAAAACAAACTTCTAAAAAACAAAACGTATACAATAAAATGTTCTCAGTATGCCAAGATTCCCACCAAGACTAGATAAGACTTTATTGATCCCACGGTGGGGAAATTTGCAATAAACATCATTCTAAAGCTGGTAAAATACAATGTGCTCTTTGTGCAGTAAAATCCCGCGATGCAATTGTCCTACAGGACACAGAAGAGAAATTTCTCTTCGTAGCGGGTACCACTTCAGCCTATTCCCAGGAGGACGAAGAAAAGCCTCCAATCTTCGTCTCCTCCTTCCACCGGGCTTGTCGCACTTAAGTCTGTTGCTCGACGCCACAGTGGCTTCCCTCGTGGCATCACCCTGTGAACAGACAGAACTGGACAGAACCATCATTCGGGGAGCTGACCTGGCTAATAGAGATTGACAGACCACGTGACTTTCGTGCATTGCATGCCGGGAACTCATGGCAAAACAATCCAAGTACCGCATCAAATGCAAGCATTTGCAGCACCGCAAAACGTTCATTCTCCGGTTTCAATACCTTCTTGCTTCTTCTTTGCTCCCCCAAAAAGGTATGTACAAAACGAAGGAGAAGAATGCCGGTCCGTACAAAGACGGACTTGATGAAAAGTCAAAGAAAAGATACGAGGAAAGAATCAAAGGAGTGAAAGGGTTAGACCCTTACGAGCACACAGAGTAGACAAAAGACGTTAGCGTGCTGCCCAACTTTCACCACGCTCATATTTATAATTATACGGTTCTTGGAGTGAGTGCATACACTCATGAAGTTTAGTAACTTCAGGTCACTGCAACAAGCCCAGGTACAGTTTACCGACAGATGGGTACAGGACCTTGAAATGCACCGTGTAGAACGAAAGACCATCGTGCCAACAAAGGTAAGTTTACCTCACAAATCGTCTTCATAAATACACATTCGTTAACCGTTTATTAATAGGACCTTTGAGCTCAACGGTAATTAATTAGTAGTGGAAATAGTTTCTGGTACACATTACAGAAATGTAGCAGTGACAATAATATTGTATGCTGTAATCCTACTGTGCAATTAGTGATACAAAAAATACCTGTTTTATCCTGTGAATAAAAGTATATATTTTTGTCAATGTACCATGGTAATAATAGAAGCGAAACGCAATATTCTGTCAGGACAATTCACTATTTATGCACAATAAACAAAGGAGCATATCGTGACAATTTCTGTTCAGCGCCAGATTGCTTGTAACCTATATCACCAATTATGTTAAGAAAAATGACATATTAACTACAACAGAAGATGTACCTTTGTGGAAATGCTTGGAGCAGACTAACATGTGAGCTGGAGTGTTCTGGGACGTTATATTTGGTCTTCGAATGGTTGCAATCCAGGCCATCCGTCGGCTCTTTGTTACTTCGGAAACATGGCTTGAACAATTTCTCTTCAACGACGTAATCCGATAACAACCAATCTCTTTACCCGTCGGCTTCCCGTGGCTGTCATGCGACCGGCTATTGCAGTTAATAATACAACAGCTTCTTGCCATTTTTTGTGTTTCTTTTTATCGCTGTGTAACTGATTTCAATTAAAAGCCTGTGTGCGCTAGTAAATCTTGCCACAAGTTCCCAGAAGCCTTTGCGGTTTTACCCCGGAATGACGTCACATTTTCAATCACTATAGCCACGGCGACCCTCCCCCAACATCGCTGCACCTGGTGAACAACAGTGGAGACAGGGGTACTCACAACCTCTGCACTGCTATCAATCAAATGCATTATTTCCCACTGTTCGGAACTGAGTTGCCACGTTACGCTGATTGGTCCTTTCCTGACGATCGGGCGGCACAATCTTTCCAACGCCTGGCTTCTACGCTTTCCTCCTCTTCATGTCTGGGCCTCCTCTGTCTCTGTGCTCAACCATCCATCCATCCATCCATCCATCCATCCATCTTCTTCCGCTTTATCCGGGGCCGCATCCTGGGGCAGCAGCCTAAGCAGAGAAGCCCAGACCTCCGTCTCCCCAGCCACTTCTTCTAGCTTATCCGGGGGAATACCAAGGCGTTCCCAGGCAAGCCGAGAGATATAATCTCTCCAGCGTGTTCTGGGTCTGCCCCAGGGCCTCCTCCCGGTGGGACATGCTTCCGGTAAGATGGCGCCTGTGTCTGGGTTTGCCGCAGCTGGTCGTAATTTTTCTGTGCTGTTTTTCTCTGCCCTTTTGTTATCGCTTCTTGTCACTGATGTGTTGGCTGCCTTAGTCTATGATCGCCTGGCGCTGTTGTCCATCTGATCTTCTATGTTGGGTCAAGATACCTCATTCTCCTGTGACGGTGTTTTTCATCCTCTGCTGCCGACACTGGTGCGTGGATCTTCGTCAGGCGTCATCTATGGTGCGTGGATCTTCATCAGGCGTCATCTATGGTGCCCTTCCGAGTCCACGCAAATCACGTAGGAACAGAGGCAAAAGAGCAGGTGTCCAGGTGAGACTCAGACTGCTCTGGAAGTGGGGATTAGCTGTACCTGGATCTACGAGGCGGTGCTACCTAAGGAGTGTTCCTCCAGACTCTCCGGGTGTTTGGCGCTTCATCCCCACGGTGAGTGGAATTTACAGACGTCGCGGATCAAACCCTCAGTTTCTACGTCCACTAAATCGGGCCGCTTCTCGTAATAATCCGACTTCTACGTCGCTGAACGTTACGCTCCTTAATGCCCGATCAATGACCAATAAAACGCTCTTTTTGAATGATTTTATTCTTTCCAAAAGACTGGATTTTTTATTTCTAACTGAAACCTGGCAGCGTGATGGTGACTATACATCCCTCATCGAACTTTGCCCGAGTGGGTATTCCTTCGTCGGCCAGCCTCGGACGTCCAGTTGCGGAGGAGGTCTCGCTGCGGTGTTTGGATACCAGTTCAGTAATGGTCGGACACTTTTCATTGTTTGAACTACAGCTGGTTAGAGTTGGAAATAAAGATCCGCTTCATTGTGCTGTAGTATATCGCCTACCTGGCGTTAATAGCCTGTTTTTACAGGATTTTTGTGACTTCTTATCCTCCACTTTGAAGCTGTCCAGACTGGCTATAGTCTGGGATTTTAATATACACATTGATGATGACTCTGACCCCTTTGCTAGAGGTTTTCTTAGCCTCATGGACTCTTTCCATTTTACACTGCATGTGTCTGTTTTACCTCCTTATAATGATGTTGATTTACTGACAAATCTTTTTAATAAGTCTTGTCTCTCTATTTTAGACAATATTTTTCCTGTAAAAACCAGATTAGCTCCTGTTTCTAAGTTGTCCCCCTGGATAAATGACAGCATTCGCTGTTTAAAGCGTTCCTGTCGCAAAATTGATGGAAGAAACCCCATTTACATGTTCATCTCCTTCACTTAAAGGACATTTTAGTTGCATTTAACATTTCAGTTCATGATGCGAGGGCTGTCTATTTCTCAGACCTTGTATCAAAGAGCAGAGGTAACCCCAAGGTACTTTTTGACACCATTAGTGATATTGTTGCTCCTGCTCCACCTACTGTTTCAATTACCTCGAATAAAGGTTGTGAAAATTGTCTTTCTTTCTTTGTTGAAAAAGTTAGTAATGTCAGGAACAATATCTCTCCTTTTGTGTCTTTCTTGTCTGCTCCAACCCCACCTAGGCCTGTTATTTTAGAAAGATTTTTACCTGTGTCCTTACCTGAGCTGGTCAAATTAGTTAATTCGATGAAAGCGTCCTCCTGCTCTCTTGATATTTTACCTGAATCTTTGTTTAAAAATGTGTTTCAGTCTATCGGTCCCTGTGTGCTTACAATTATCAATACTTCACTGGTTTCTGGTCAGGTCCCTGTTTATTGTAAGAATGCTGTCATTCACCCTCTGTTAAAAAACCTAAGCTTGACGCTTCTCTTCTTAGCAGCTACAGGCCAATTTCAAAATTACCATTCATTGCTAAGATTTTAGAAAAGGTTGTTGCTAAGCAGCTTATAGCTGTTCTAGATAAATACAGCATTCTGGATATATTCCAGTCTGGTTTTCGTAGAGCACACTCTACTGAAACTGCACTTATTAGAGTCTCCAGTGATATCCTGATGAATTATGATGCAGGAGAATGCTCTGTCCTGCTGATGTTGGACCTGACCTCTGCCTTCGATACTGCTGACCATCACATTTTGCTAGATAGGCTGAGACATTGGGTGGGTATATCAGGGTCTGCTTTGGACTGGTTGGCATCTTATCTGTGTGAACGATCTTTTTCCATCGCTAATTCTAAATACAGGGCCTCTTCTACTTCTCTTGAATATGGTGTGCCACAGGGCTCTGTTTTGGGGCCTTTATTGTTTTTGCTGTATATACTCCCTCTTCAGCACTTATTGAGCACTTTTAAATATATTTCTTATCACTGCTATGCAGATGATATTCAGTTGTATATCTCCTTTAAGCCCCAAGATGTTTCCAAACTACTGATTTTGCATAGGTGCTTAGATTCCATTTGGGGATGGATGGCTCATAACTTTCTTCAGCTAAATGAGGAGAAAACTGAAGTCCTTGTTTGTGCTCCCAAAAAATTGGTACCTTTGGTTATGGAAAACTTGGGCCCTCTCACTACATTTGCCAAACCTTCTATCAGGAGCCTTGTTGTAACTTTTGACTCGTCTCTGACTTTGGACACTCATGCTAATTTACTGGTTCGCTCCTGTTTTTATCATTTAAAAAATATTGCTAAGCTGAGTCCCATTGTTTCACGCTCAGAACTAGAAATGGTCATCCATGCATTTGTCTCATCTCGTTTGGATTATTGCAATTCTTTGTTCACTTGTTTAAGTAAAGCCTCTGTGGATCATTTACAAGTTGTTCAGAACACTGCTGCAAAGCTTCTGACCAAATCTTCTAAATACTCCCACGTTACACCCCTGCTAATCCAGTTGCACTGGCTCCCCATACAATTCAGAATCTTATTCAAGATTTTGACTTTGACATTCAGGGCTCTGCATGGACAAGCACCAACCTATATCAGAGATCTTTTACATCAGTACATCCCCAGCAGGTCCCTGAGGTCATGTGATCAGGGCTTGCTGGTCGTCCAACATACAAGGCTGAAAACACAAGGCGATAGAGCGTTTGCAACTGTGGCCCCCAGACTCTGGAACTCCCTTCCTTTAAGCCTGAGATCTGTGGACTCAGTGGTTTAATTTAAAAAACAGCTAAATTCCTATCTTTTTAAACTTGCTGTTGGTTGATTTCTATTTTTATGTTTTAGTTTTTCTGTGAAGCACTTTGTGATTTTTGTCTTGAAAGGTGCTATACAAATAAAATTTTACTTTACTTTACATTCCCGGAACACCTCACCCAGGAGGCATACTTGTCAGATGCCCGAACCACCTCAGCGGGCTCCTTTCGATGTGGAGGAGCAGCGGCTCTACTCTGAGCCCCTCCCGGATGGCTGAACTTCTCACCCTATCTTTAAGGGAGAGGCCAGCCACCCTTCGGAGGAAGCTCATTTCCGCCGCTTGTATCCTTGATCTCGTTCTTTCGGTCACTACCAACAGCTCGTGGCCATAGGTGAGGGTGGGGACGTAGATTGACCGGTAAATTGAGAGCTTTGCTTTTACACTCAGCTCTCTCTTCACCACGGCAGAGCGGTGCAGCGTCCGCATCACCAATCTGTCTGTCGATCTCCGGCTCCCATCACTCATGAACAAGACCCCGAGATACTTGAACTCCTCCACTTGGGGCAGGAACTCATCCCCGACCCGGAGTGGGCACTCCACCCATTTCTGGCCGAGAACCAGATTTGGAGGTGCTGATCCTCATTCCCGCTGCTTCACACTTAGCTACGAACTGTTCCAGTGCGAGCTGGAGGCCCTCACCCGATGAAGCCAATAGAACCACATCATCTGCAAAAAACAGAGATGAGATTCTGAGGCCACCTAAGTGTAAGCCCTCCACCACTTGGCTGCGCCTAGAAATCCTGTCCATGAAAATTATGAACACAATCAGTGACAAAGTGCAGCCCTGGCGGAGCCCATCACCCACCGGGAATGAGTCCGAGTTATTGCCGGCAATGCGAACCAAGCTCTTGCAACGGTTGTATAGGGATTGAATGGCCCGTAGCAATGGGCCAGACACCCCATACTCCTGTAGCACCTCCCACAGGACACCCCGAGGGACACAGTCAAATGCCTTCTCCAAGTCCACAAAACACATGTAGACTGGATGGGCAAACTCCCATGCACCCTCAAGTATCCTTGAGAGGATAAAGAGCTGGTCTGGTGTTCCGCGACCAGGACGAAAACCGCATTATTCCTCCTGTATCTGAGGTTCGACTAGCGGACGAACTCTCCTTTCCAGCACCCTGGCATAGACTTTCCCAGGGAGGCTGAGGAGTGTGATCCCCCGTGGTTGGAACACACCCTCCGGTCCCCCTTCTTAAAGATGGGGACCACCACCCTGGTCTGCCAGTCCAGGGGTACTGCCCCTGATCTCCACGCAACATTGTAGAGGCATGTCAACCAGGACACCCCTACAACGTCCAGAGCCTTCAGGAACTTGGGGCGGACCTCATTCACACCAGGGGCTCTGCCACTAAGGAGTTGTTTAACTACCTCAGTGACCTCGCCCCCGGAAATTGGCGGGTCATTCCCCTCATCCCCAGACTCTGCTTCCTCCTCGGAAGACATGTCAGTGGGATTAAGGAGGTCCTCGAAGTATTCCTTCCACCGCCTGATTTTCAGCGCTCCGCCAGCACTATACACAGTGCAGCTAGAGCACCGCTTTCCCCTCCTGAGACGCCTACCGTTTTGTCAGAATCTCTTCGAGGCAGTCCGAAAGTCTTTTTCCATGGCTCTCCGAACTCCTCCCACACCCAAGTTTTTGCTTCAGCCACTGCCCGAGCCGCATTCCGTTTGGCCTCTCTGTACCTGTCAGCTGCCTCCGAAGTCCCTCAGGCTAACCAAGCCTGATAGGACTCCTTCTTCAGGCTGGTGGCTCCCTTCACCCTAGTGTCCACTATTTGGTTCGGGGATTACCAGCACGACAGGCACCAACCACCTTGCGGCCGCAGCTCAATGCAGCACCGCAGCTCAATGCAGCACCGCAGCTCAATGCAGCACCGCAGCTCAATGCAGCTGTGCTCAACCAGCTTTCATTAAACAGGTCCTTTCACTAGCTGTTAGGCCACCTCAGCGCCTATCAGGGCCTTAACAAGTGCCTGGTAGCCAATTAGCCCAGCCAGTCCACAGTGGATTACAACACTGTCATATAAAACACAAAAAACATGCAATACAAGTATCTGAATAAAATCATGCACATAAAAACTACCCACAAAAATAAACACTGAAATCAGAATAAAACCAATTATAAAGACAAATGCAAATTTCTACTGTGTGACATTTGCACGTTCTTCCCATGCGCCATGGGTTCTCTACAGGTACTTGGCTTCTTCCCAGAGTCCAAGGATGTGCGGTTAGTGGGTTTCGGTTAATTAATGATTCCAAATACCCCCATTGGTGTGAGTGTGAACAGTTGTCTGCCTCTTTGTGTTAGCACTGTGACATACTGATAGCCTCTCCAGGGTGTATCTCGTCCTATGCCAGCCGGGATAGGATCCAGCCGGGATAGGATCCAGCCCCCCAATGACCCTGAATTGGATAAGCGGATGAAAATGGATGGATAGTTTTGTGTGGTTGTAGTAATGGCACTATCTTCCTGTAATCTTCACCGAGGAATTTTAGTTGGTCAAATAAATTACTGAAATGATACTGTAACCAACAACGCTGAAGGAATAAACAATATGAAATTATCTTCAACAAAATTACAGTCCATTTTTGTGCTAGTAGGTCTGTGGGGCTTTTTGTAGGGTTATTGCGACTTTCAGCTAAAAGCTAAGATGTTGACAATGAACACATAACATACCAGTATTTTATTGCTTGACATTGACAATGTTTGAAAAATTTGATTATATAACTATATCACAGTTTTTGTTCATTTGTGTCCTGTTGCTCTTTGGCTGCATGTACCAAACAGTAAATTAACAACATAGTTATTGCATTTTGCTACATTTCGTTACTCTGCATAAGTGCACTGTATTAAGCAAGCTTTTTATTATGTTTTAGGTTTTTTTCTTTTCTTTTTTTTTGTTTGTTTTTCTGCCATTGTCTTCACGAGGCCTTTTTATTGTATTACTGTATTTGTATTTCTGACACTTCATCGGTGTAAAACCCCTTGGCAAAAGACTAAAGTTTCAGTCAGTTATAGATAGTCTGATTAGGTCTGTATATCTTGTCAAATTATATATTCTTGCTGCAAGACAATGACAAAGTGATCCACTTTTTGATCGTCTTTATCACAGCTTCAGTTCATGTATAAGGTTTAGTTATATTTGTAAAAACTCTCAACACACTTCCTCATGATCTCTCTGTTCATACCTATATAGAGGACAGTCGATTAGTATAGATTGCAGGCACCGAATAAACTTTGATTAAGAATGAAGCTAAGAAATGGCTGTTAGAGCCAGAGTCATTCTGTTTACTGCCAGACACTTTTCTTTCGGATCTTGATATCCTCTCGCCTTATCAAAGCGACACTCCATGAGAAAGTATGATTGAAGGAAGCTCCAGTTTTCTCTCTCAGTACATCTGATAAAGTGAGAAATAGAGTAAACGAAAAAAAAAACACAGAAGGATTCATAAGTTGATATTGAAAGTAACATATTTTCTTACAAGTAGCTACAGTCACACTGGATTGCTGAAGACTGATGTTAAATGTATCATCTGCAATATTAATCCAAAAGCTCAATTTTTCTGTGGGCCTAGATCAGATCAGTGCCTGTTCAAATGGCTTCAGTGTGGCTTGGAGAGGGGAGCAAGAAGAGGGAAAAAAAAGGGATCTTGCTTTGAAAAAGTGAACAGAAAATGATGAAACGGGGCTGACACACTGTAGTTTTGGTTGGCTGCGTGGGATGAAGGGAGGGTAAGGGATAGAGTACAAAGACACAGGTAGACAGAGGGCTGTTATGTGTGGGAAGGATAAGGAATTGAACACCAAAACACAAATACACATTTAGTGAGTGTGAAGATGGTAATAGGGGAGCAAATGTTGTTTTTCTTTTTTTCTTTATTTCTTTTTTCTAATTGAACATGCAATTATCACTCCGCACACACACTCGCACGTCACAAACACCTTTCTGCACTGCTGGCATCGCCATTAACAAACGACAACATTAGCATTTATACGTCAGTGTTTCCCACTACTTGTCAACATGGTGCGAATGGACACACCTCAGTTCCCCGAGTGTGTCTGTGTATGAGTGTGTCTATCTGTGTGTGATTAACACAACAGTAACAATCAACAAGAGGGTGATCCATCAGCCGTCAGTCCTGCTGTGAAGTTTTAATTAATTACATGGAGGGAGACAAGGTCAACGCTGCACACCACAGTGGACTGCTAGTCTCGCCTCTCTACAGGGGATCAATAGGGCTTTACACACGCCTGTAGACTTCTATACACAGTTATTAAGGAAGTGGGACGAGGCCCATTGTGTCTGCAGCAGCCTTGTCAGGGGGAACGGGCGTAAAGGATGTCGGCTTGGTTTAAGTTCACAGTAGGGGAGACAGTGAATGGGACTTAATGGGGCTAATGGATCTGGTAAGGTGGGAGTGTTGAAGATGAGAGAGACAAGAGAATGAAAGCTGTAGTTGGTTGCTAGTAGTTGGTTTAATGTGGAGTGTTGCAAGGATTCCACTTCAGTGCCAGTACACAGTATGTGTTCAGGCAGTTTTGCATCCACTTAAGTCTCTTTTTCACTCAATATCCAAGAGACGTTTTTGAGAGCGTAAAGCATAAATAGTTACTTAGCAGTTTTTATATGGTGCATTATTTCAAAGGCCATATCACTGACATCTCTGGTTCACAACTGTGCTGTCCTCATCAGTCAACCTGGGAGGATCATTAAGAGAAAATGAAGTAGCACTTGAGCAGAGGGATCGGGACCTTCACTTTATTATGAAGTGCAAAGGTACAAAAACACTTGAGACACTGTACGACGACGAGCATTGCAAACATTGAGCAAGAGAGGTGAATGAGAAAGTATAGGAGTGAGAGAAGCAGGTCTGAAGAGGTGATGCATTATTCATTGCAGTAAAGCACAGCTCATTGATTTAATGGAAATCTGATTCTTATCTTTAGATCTCACAAGACAAAGGCCTTATTTCACACCATATGTCACTGTCTGATTGGATAATACTCTGACTGACAGCAAGACGCGGTAAATATTATTGCTGTGAATACAGACCTTTGCATGTGAGGGGATACCAACATTTTAAAGTGTTCTTCTCAGGACTGTTAGTGGGAGATATCAATCAGTCAATGCTATAGTTCACACAGACTACTAATTTCCTTTTTAGTCCTGTTAAGTGTCACCAGGACCAGATGACTAATGCAGTACACAGCACAGGAAATGCATTTGAATAGTTTTACAGAGAATAAAAATGTGCAAGGAGGTACCAGAGATGAAAGGAGAAATGAGGCCTTTGTATAGCAAGAGATTGGGCAGACGGCTAATCCAAATTGAGAGTTCGAACAGAGACACCAGTATGTCACTTTGTGAGATGCTTGTGAGATTCTATATCTATATCTTTATTTTTAAAGAATTCAGTAACTTTGTAATTTTGAATTGACGGCCTCTTTTTTCTTTGTTATTTTGTTTGTTTGTTTTTTTACTATTCATCACTATAAACAGATATCTGCATTCAAATATACATAATCTATGTGGATGGGAAAAGATTTCTGGTACTGAAAGTATTTGTTGTCCAGTTTCTGTTGAATCGTGTTTGAGCAGGACTGTTGTCACTTGTTGTCTGCGTGGAAAGCAAAAAAAGGGATTGGCTTTGAGAAAACGCAATCTTGAAACAAATGAGCTATTATCTGAAAGTGATAAAAAAAAATTATTAGCATATTTAAACTAAAATACTTAAATACACAAATACAACTTTGTGTATTAAAAAAAACAATAAACAAAAATTATTTGTTGTCCTCAGAAGCCAAGTCAGCAGTGTGACTAATGGGAACCCACATTTCTTTGTGCGTGTGCATAGTGGTGAAACAGACACAGTCAGTAATGCAGAAGAGATACTTGGAAAGCTTTTATTGTTAGAACATCATCAACAATGAATCCACCCAAATGTTTTGTTTGTTGTTATCCGTTGTGCTGTTGTGTAATAGCAAGCTTGTTGTTTCTGGATACTGGTCATTTTCCTCATTTCATTTTTTTTTTTTTGTTTTGGTTTGTTTTGGTTTTTAACTTACATGTCGAATAGAAGTTTTGATAGATATTTCAGAATACTGAACATGTCATGTCATCCAAGTAAAAGACTCACTGGTTTTTCTAAATTGCACTTGCATTTTCAAATTCTTTGTTGAACTGGAACCGGAATGGTTTTCACCAAGAGTAGATGATGCATCTTTTTTGTTTTTATGGATTTTTTTTTTTTTTTAACTGAAATAACAGCTCTGAAAAGAGAGAAATAGACAGACATTTGTTGCTGGTTTATTCTATCTGCTTCAAGCTTTATTTTATATAGTTTGATTTGAACAAACTCAAGTTTCATAATTTCATTATTGATTGTGGCTATTTAGTTGCACTGTGCTTGTTGACTATATAAATATAAATAAACCATACTTACTTTTATTCCATAAAATAAAGTTTTCATTCCATTTAATTTATATTATCTAAACTCTGTCTTGTCAGGAGATAAATAACTTATCCAACTTTCATTGGGAACTATGCAAGCACAGATTAGACTTTCACATTGCCTCTTTTTTATTGTTTTTTTTTTTGTTGTTGTTACATACATACATATAAAGCCTAGACATCACAGCATGGCAAAGGTGAGTATTGTATTTCTTAATTGGCAGTGTATAAGAGAATATATTTGACAAGGTTAAGGATTTATCTGTTTTGGGGAATAAAAATGCGTGGCAGTTTAAGCAGTTTATTCCAATGTAAAGTTTTGAACATGAAGGATTATATTCTGTAACGGAAAATATGGATAAATTGTGTTCCGTCTGTGTTCATATTGACAGATCCAGTTAGATGTTTGGCTCCAGGGGTCTTAGCTAGTCTGAGAAGCACTAAAGCGAGAAGAGCCAGGGGGCGATGCTCAAGTGTCTGTGTATTTATTGCAAACAGAAACACACATACATTCAGACGCAACACCAGATAGACTTCAGTTCTTTCATACAAAACACACATAAAGTGAGCATACACACTCATCATCAGCCATAGACTCACACCAGCTCATCGAGGCGAATCAAACAGGCATCCCAACCTCAGTGAAATGTTTAACCTCTTCAGCCCTGCAGGGGAAGAACACCTCAGTCTTTCTCCTCTTCATTTAAAATAGCCCCCAGGTTTTTAGGAGACAGGGCTTTACCCTTTCACAGAGAAACACATATTACTTTTTCCTGTGGTTACTCAACATACCCCAGAGCATATGATGAAAACACAAGGGGCTTCTTTTGATTTTTTTTTTTTTGTATGCCGTCCCTAGGTGTAATTCTCTGGGTGGTGATGACTTCTGAAAGTGGTGAAAAGGTGAAGGTAGAGAATAAATTACAGTTGGGGAATAAATGATAGGCTCATGCTATATCAACTTCATGGTTAGATTTGGAGACACAGGAGCTACAAGATGATTTGTCCTTTGAACAGATGGAGCTGAAAATCAAACTGTGAGCACAGCTGAATTAAATAGATGGAGAGTTCAGATTTTATGAGTGCAAAGCATCATTGAAGTTCAGACACAGCTTGAATTACAGCTAGACTTTGAAACCTCAAGACAAGCTACTTATTTAAATACTGCCACAAGCTCCATCAGAGAAGCAATCAACCTTAAGAACATGATTGCCAACAGCACCGGCTTCTTCGTCACTGTCAAAAAATGAACAGGTATCGTGAGACTGGAGCTGATGACAATCTCGGTGAAAAGACGGAAAATTTTTAAATGTGGGAGCCGATGCTCTTTCTATCAAAAGTTTATATAAGTATGTATGTGGGTCAGCAAAAGATGAGAGAATCAGGTGGTCACAGATATTATACAAAGGTAATTTCAGCCTGATATGAAGACACACTTCACTGATTTTGATAACTCATATTTTCTTTTTCTCATCATGCCAACTGTATGATTGCTAACAGGGTTTTTCAGTTTCACTTTTTGTCTTCAAAGTGCTGAGGGCAACGAGGTGCTGCTCTCCTAGAAAATGTGAGTTCAAGCTGTGTGTGACCTTCAAATGTGGGTGTGCAATATTGGAACCCATCTTCACCATAAGAAAAAATAAATAAATTTATGACCCATCTTCACATCCTGTGTAAAAGAAGAACTCTTTTGCTGCAAGTTCTTCAAATTTAAGATAAATAAATAAATCTTTTGTCAGTATGTAGAATGAAAGATATAGGTCTAGCATGAAGAATCTGTTCTCCGGGCCTTCTACGATTGTCTAGAAATCACTTTCAAAGACTAAATCTGTTTGTTGATGGTAAAATGGTGTGATTAAATGGATGATTGACATAATTTCAAGTGTAGTTATAGGTGGTACTCACCTATAGTCTGCGTATTATCCAGAGGAGCAGCTGGCATGCTCCTAGTTTGAAAAGGCTGACAGGAGTATCAGCAGAGAAGCTCAGCACTGTAGTGTTGTGGATGGGGTTTGGCAGCAAAACATAAAATGTCAAGTGTAAACTGTATTTTGAATGTTTTCAATGCTTTGTCTTGCTGTCAACTAAACTGAACCTGACTTTTTGTAAGGCAAAGGTAAATTGCATTTAGTTTGACATTCTTGTTGAAATGTTATTAAGTTTTTTCAAGTTGGATTAGCAGTGATTTTAAAGTTGTAAAAAGCCACCAGCTTGGAGTTTCAGATAGCTATCTGGTCAAAAGTATGCCTTTTTTAAACAAAGATTCTTGTTTGAACTATAGCAACATGAACAGACTATTTTTTACCAAGAAAAACACTGGTTTAATTTTATTTAATCACACCAGGGGGGCTGAAAATAACAAACTGGCAAAATATAAGCAGTGGCTGCAGCTGGCTAAATGAGAGGAATTACTTTGCAAAGGGAATGGAAATGTCACAGTTTCATTAATAACCAGTACTTTGTTCCTTTTAATCTCAGGTAATCTGCTCCATCTTCTCTTGTCCAAGCAAAATATCAAAAATGTATTGTTTTCTAAAATAATAAAAAAAAAGTGATACCCATAAAGTAAATCATGTTAGGGCTATAGTAAAATGGAAATAAACATTATTTTCTTTCTTTGGCATAGTGGATCAGCACAGTTAGACTGATTGTATTACACAGGATTGTTAGTTAGTTGGCTGAATCGAGTCTATTGCTGAGAAAAGAGTCAACTCAGCCGCTTTGAATCTGCATCACCTGACACACTCTTTAAAAAAGCAATGCCAGAGTCCAGAAGAACTGGAATAACACAATAAAAAATAACAGAAATACACAATAGGAAGTAAGACAGAGAGAAAGAAAACAATGCAACAATATAGTCTGTGGAATAACTTTGTAATGCTATAGCCATAATATAGCCTTGCTACCCGATAATTAAATTAAAAAAGACTTACAATTCCATAAAATGAATGGTATGAAATTAATTGCTTACTTTGAATTTATTTATCAAACAAACAGTGACCGTTGTGGTGTTTCATTACTGAATTAACCAGCACGTCAAGATGAATTAGTGTTGTTGCCACTTCGCACTCCTTCTCTTTCCTTTCGTTCCCATCTCATCTCATCTCTTCTTTCATCCGGACCAGATGTTGAGGTCCACTTGACAGATAAACAGCATCTCTCATCGAGGCTGTGAAGAGTCTAAATCAGCCCCTTCACTGTCACTTTGAATGTTCATTATCATGCGTTATCTCAACTGTCACTTGCACAACACAGTTGTCTTTTCAGAAGAGTCTATAAAAAAATCAGAGCACAGAGCTTCATTCTTGCGTGTATAGATTATCATTTTTATTTGTATGTATTATTTAACAACCGAAATATAGACACGTCTTTTCTATGTCTATTATTAAAATGTTTCTGTTAATCTGCTAATAATTCACAATAGCATGAAAAGTACTTGGATATAAATGCTACATAAAGCCTCAGTAGGCAACTACTTTTAAGAGGTTATTTAAGGAACGCAGTTTGGTTGGCTTTGTGGTCTATTTTATTAAGTCTGTTTAACCAGCGATATATTCAGAGCAAAGCAAGCTTGACATTGGAATTGAAATACATGAATAAATTATGTTATCATGTTATCACAGTATGTGAGGACTCAGGGCTGTGTGTCGGACAGGGTCGTCTGCAGTACGGGGGCCCCACAGGGAACGGTTCTGCCTCCGTTCCTCTTCACCATCTACACTGCAGACTTCTCCCACAATTCCACCCAGTGCTTCCTGCAGAAGTTCTCTGATGACTCTGCAATAGTCGGCCTCATCACTGATGGGGATGATAGGGAGTACAGAGAACTGACCCAAGACTTTGTGGATTGGTGCCAGCTGAACTACCTCCAGATCAACGCCAGTAAAACCAAGGAGCTGGTGGTAGACTTCCGAAGGCACAAGCATTCTCCACTGCAACCACTGAACATCCGAGGTATGGACATTGAGGCTGTGGACAGCTACAGGTACCTTGGTGTTCATCTGAACAACAGACTGGACTGGACTCATAACTCAGACGCCCTCTACAGGAAAGGGCAGAGCAGGCTGTACCTGCTGCGGAGACTCAGGTCATTTGGAGTGGAGGGCCCACTCCTGAAGACCTTCTGTGACTCTGTGGTGGCCTCTGCTATCTTTTATGGTGAGGTCTGCCGGGGTGGCAGCATCTCTGCTGGGGACAGGAAGAGACTGAACAGGCTGATCCGAAGGGCCAGCTCTGTTCTAGGATGCCCTCTGGACCCAGTGGAGGTGGTGAGTGACAGGAGAATGGTGGCTAAGCTGTCATCACTGTTGGACAACATCTCCCACCCCATGCAGGAGACTCTGACAGCACTGAGCAGCTCCTTCAGTGGGAGACTGAGGCACCCACGGTGTGGGACGGAGAGATTTCGCAGGTCTTTCCTCCCCACTGCTGTCAGACTCCACAACAAAGACTTTAACTGATCAAACACACACATCCACAAATGTGCAATAATCTTTTCTGGCATTGTTGTATTTTTACTCAGTTGTATATAGCATTTGTATGCTATTTTTATCTTATTGTATATTTTATTCTAGTTTATTCTACTGTATATAGTATTTTATTTTATTTTATTTTATTCTGTACGGTTGTGTACTGTATTTATTCTTATTGTATTCAAATTTTTGCTTCATAACTTTTGCACTGTCCACTTCCTGCTGTGACAAAACAAATTCCCCACGTGTGGGACTAATAAAGGTTATCTTATCTTATCTTATCTTATCTTATCTTATCTTATCTTATCTTAAGGTAACAAAAACTACATGCCCAGACTGCTGAACTTGACGTTTTAAAAGAAAAGGGGGAAAAAGGCATTGATTTCTAGTTCTGTTACACTATAACACATAATTATAAAATAATAATAATAATAATAATAATAATAATAATAATAATAATAATAATAATAATAATAATAGGATCAAAATAAATGATAATGTGGAGAAAACATGAACTAGCCATGTTTGTTTCATGTTCATGGCAACAGTTTTTGGGTTTTGTTTTGTTTTTTTGTTTGTTTGTTGTTGTTTTTTTGTTTGTTTGGTTTTTTTTTGGGGGGGGGGGGGTTGGGGGGGGACATGCTGTACTGTACTAGAGTGTAGTTTTTGATAGATAATTCACTATTACCTTATTAGAATAATCACAACTAACACAAACCTAATGTTGCCTAATTGCAAAGGTAGAAATGTGGCGCAGCATGGTTAGTACATGCAAAGTGTGTTTCGTGTCTCTCTGTGTGTGTTCATCCAAAACTGCAGTTTATACTTATGATCATCCAGGTTTTTGAAAAACAAAAACAAACCAGCTCCAATGTATACTGTAATGACGCTGTAAGTTTTAAGTTTTTGCCTTTTTATCTTCCCAGGAAAACAATTTCAGATGTGTCCTTCTCACGGCTGGGACTCTACTAAAGAGACATTATTTCACATGTAACCCTGTGAATATACCAGTTCAAAGGCTTCAGCAATATGTTTGCTCGTTTTAACACGGTGGGGTTATCCTGCTGGCCATTAATGGGCCATATTGGCCACCAATATTTTTTGTTCATTCACAGTTACATTATTGTTTGCTTGCTGTGTTTGTTTGTGGTTTCATATCACAGGACTATGCACATACCAAAACCTTCTGATCTGTGTTCACTTAGTAGCAGCTGGATGCCACAGACATTGTAGGATTAATTGCTGACATATCTGAGAAACTGCAATGGAAATATTTGACAAAACGAAGATCTGTGTGGACAAATATCAAACTGATTAGGTTTCTGGATGATGTCAGGTTGACTGTTGGAAGAGAGGTTAATTTTACTAATGATGCATTGTTGTAATAGCATTCTTGCTCAATACAAAAACTAGTGCAGACATTTGGTGTATGTTTTTGGCTGAAGAGCCAGTGGTGTGAAGCTATTGTCTGCGGGATTGTGACTAAAAGCCTCAGAGTCAGAATCCTGTCACAGTGATACCGTAGTGCTGTAGATCTTCAGTTTGTCTTAGATAACTAGCCTATTCTTGCTGGTGAATGAGAGCTGGGCTGGGGGGACGGCCGAATGATGGTCACCCCTCTCCAATCACGTATTCATGTTTTTGAACAACCCGGTACTAAATAACTAGATTTGAGGTGGCTGAGGATCAGGAGGCAGAGCAGGCTTCTCCTAATCAGTAGATTGGTAGGTTTGACCCCTGGCTGCTCCAGTCTGCATTCCAAAATAAACTTGGGCAAACACTTAGATGTAGAAAAAAAATGAATGAGTGACGGAGACATGTTACTCAAGTAGAAAAGAAAAGCATTGCATAAGCCATTTATAAAACAGGGGTGTTATTACAGGTTAATGACTAGTTTCCACCACTTGACACAGTGGTCTGCTAAAATCCATTTGAAGGACAGTTGTACTTAAACCAATAACTGAGTAAGAATTTTGACACAACATTAGGTTAGTTTTAATAGTCCAGTTATAGATGCAGTGAGGCGGGTCCTACTAATTTAAATTGCAACATGAACACGATTTACATGTAGACATGATACTTTGTACAACATTTACAGTAGTTTAAGACTGTATTTACCAACATGTAGTAAAATTACTCATTTATTTTGTTGGATTTTCCCTGATTAGGCCATAAAGTATCTATCATGTGTGGACTGTTTTCCTTTTAAACTGACTGATTTCTGAAGATTTAATTGATCTCACAAATCTGTTGTTATATTATTATTATTATTATTATTTAAAAAAAAAAAGATATTTTATTGTCTTTTTATGAGTTTACTCTAACATAAGCATATTCATGTAATACACAAAAATACTTGGGGAACACAGATGAATCAGTTTGACTTCACAATTTTAAAATACTGTGATTGATTCATGATTAACAGCCTTATAGGTGTAGGTGTAAGAAATGCAGGGCTCACTAAGTTGCTCAGTGATGTCTTTGTTGCTGCTTAAACTTAATGAAGACATGTTAATCAATCACTCTAAGATAATCTTCACTTCTCCGTGATTTCAGGCAAGTTGCTTCTTTCACTGTGTTTTCCCCATCTTGCTAATTTAGTTCACCTTTTGGTGTTGATGTTTCATGCTTGTCTTTGAAGTAAGTATTCACACTTTTCCCTCATCACCTTCTTTTGGGTCAAAATCGAAGTCAGATCAAAACAAAATCAACTTATTAGTGGCTGCATCAAAGGTGTCATGCTACGTCATCCTTGATCAGCTTTCACCTTGCTTCCATGTCTTCCTGTCTCCTCCAAACACTCCCACCGGCATTGCATATTTGCAATATTCATTTATTCACTCCCTCACTCTTTATTTTATCTCATTCAGTCAACCTTTTCTCCTCTATCACCTAATGCATTATCTGCTAATAACCTGAAATTTGTTTGTCACTGTGGTGATACAGAGGGGCACTGCCCATCCTATTACTTTCTTTCTCCTCCCCCAAGTAGCTTGATTTATAACACCTCATATTGAGTCTGATCAAAAGCCAATTGAATTCTAGTCAAATATTTGTATTTCAGCCTCATCTGTTTGATTTAACTGCCAATGCTGTCAATCCTGCCTTTGCTGCTACCTTCCTGAACCCTGCCACAGCTCAATGCCCTGCAATCTAGTTTCCAGATTTACTGTGTAACAGCTCCTAATGACAGAGAGAGTCCCTGGATCCCCAATTGGTGCATTCAATGCAGAGGCAGTCAAGGTTATACAGGAATATAAAGCAGGGATTTGTTGGAACAATGAGCTTTATTGAATGACTCTAAAATAATGTGCATAGTTTACCAAAATATCAAGTGTGGAGTTTTATCAGTGCGCAATGGCACATGTAACAGAAATTGTAATGCACGTGTATACAAATGTCCTTGAAGTAATGACCATGAAGTTCTCCTTTGTTTAAATATTGTTTTTCAAATAACAGTAAACCTCTCTCTCTCTAATCTCACCACCATTTCTCATGTTGAAATAGGTGTACCTGAGTTTTCAATGGTCTTCATTGGTTTCCTTTAGAAGTGTTGAGCGTTACCCCCGAGCCATTTGTATCAATGCTTTTTATTACACTCTAAACTGGAAAACTGGAAGGACTGTGAAAGTCTACTAGTACTGGTACTATGCAATTCTGTGGACCGCCAGTGTCCATGGTAAAAGAGAGTTTAGAAAATTACACACTTACAGTTACAAACATGTGTTTGAAGCTCATTTTATTCTTTGTTGGCGACATTTGGGGACTGTACGAACTTGTTGTTCCTAGAGTATTTAAAAGTAGAAGGGAGGCAGAGCCTTCAGTTTTCAGGCCCCTCTTCTATGGAACCAGCTTCCAGTTTGGATTTGGGAGACAGACACTATCTCTACTTTTAAGATTAGGCTTCAAACTTTCCTTTTTGCTAAAGCATATAGTTAGGGCTGGATCAGCTGACCCTGAATCCTCCCTTAGTTATGCTGCAACAGGTGTAGGTGGGTGGTGGATTCCTCTGATGCATTGAGTATATCTTCTTCAGTCACCTTTCTCACTGACTATGTGTTAATACACCTCTCTGCATTGAATCATACTTGATTATATTGAATCATATAATCACTCGCTCTCTTCCACAGCATGTCTTTGTCCTGTCTTCCTTCTCTCACTCCAGCTGGTCGGGGCTCCCTGAGCCTGGTTCTGCTGGATGTTTCTTCCTGTTAAAAGGAAGTTTTTCCTTGCTACTGTCGCCAAATTGCTTGCTCATAGGGGGTCATATTATTTTTGGGGTTTTCTCTGTATGTATTATTGTAGGGTCTACCTTACAATATAAAGCGCCTTGAG
Organism: Neolamprologus brichardi; assembly: GCF_056152115.1. Taxonomy (NCBI): domain Eukaryota; kingdom Metazoa; phylum Chordata; class Actinopteri; order Cichliformes; family Cichlidae; genus Neolamprologus; species Neolamprologus brichardi. The sequence goes on along the minus strand of NC_142109.1, from coordinate 30,870,347 downwards.
GCAACTGTTGTTTTGATTTGGCACTGTATAAATAAATAAATTGAATTCTTTCCATCATCTCTCTATATTTGCCTTCTAAATTACTCTTACATCTTGTATCTTATTATACTGTCTCTGCCTCACTTTTTCCCTTCCCTGTTTAGTTAGGCTGTTAGCCAGACACAAAAAAGTCAGTTTGTTAATTTTTTTCACTCTTCTTTATTTCTTAATCAACTGTAAGATATATCATTGCAAAGTAGAACTGTTTGGTAACCACAGCTATGCAGTGGCAGACCACATAAAGGCACAGAGCTGGGTTGACAAGAGCTGAGGCCAATAGTGTGTAAAAATCACAATTTCTCTGCTGACTCAAAAACGGCAGAGTTTCAAATCTTTGCTGGGATCAACATTAACATAAAAACTGTGTACCACTTTGTGGAATCAGTTTCTCTGGCTGAGCAGCTTCTGTAGGTGCAATACGTAGGTGGCACATATCTTTATCTGTATAGTATAGCTTAAGTTGTTAATGCTTATTAGTTATTTAGAGAGTTGCTCCAAATGAGTAATCGTTCTCCCTGTGGCTTTAGCCCATCCATAAAATATGCAGTGAAGGAGAGAGGTTCACTCTGAACTTGTCACTAAGTAATGTTCAGACAAGATACCTTGGTGTGATACACTGGGTACCCTTGGATACATTTGTAGCTGTGTTGGGAGGTCCAAAAAACTTCAACAAAAAAAGTTGGGTTTTTTTGCTTTGTTTTGTTGTTTTGGTTTTTTTTCCTACAGTATTCTACTCTGGATCATTACCTTGCATGTAGGAAAAAACATTTCTAACTACACCCAGTGCATTAAAACTGCAGATTAAGGGTCTTGACCAAGCTTAATATGTTATGAGTTGGATGTGACAAAATACTTTAATTCATGTGCAAATACAACCAAGAAAACATAAATGTCAGTAAAATAAAACTGTCTAATAATAATATTATTACAACCTGCTCACCTGTGGATGCCACTGTAGAGTCTTTATATAGTCCTGAAGTCTTCATACAGACTTGAAATATTTTGCTTTTGGTCTTCAAGGATACCAACACACAAAGCAGTCTTTGTTTCACCTTCAGTGGATTAGCCAGCAAATGCAATTGTTCCACTCACCCAACAATTTTTTTAAAGTAAGTGGATATGACACTGACACAACAGGGAATAAGTGTGCTCCATTGTCTGGACTCATTTATTCTGACTGATCATAACAGTAGCAGGGACATAGACTAGGTTGAGGATCCCCACATTATCCAATCAAGCTACTAGGGGTTGTAAACCTACAGGAAGTACTTCATTGCCCTTTATTTATACCCACCTATCACCTATTTAAGCCTACTGATTATTTTTCCTTAGTATGGATTTTTCATGTGCAGTGATCCAACCCTGTGACATTTCAAGAAAACAAAGGATTTTAACCATCTTATTTAGGTGTCAGAACACATACTCTTCCATTAAAGCAATCAACTGGCTGCATGTTGTATTCTAACTGTTCCATTAAAAGTTAGGGAAAATGAACTGTTCAATTTATCATTAGGGAAACTATCTGCCATATAGCACTCCAGTGCTGCAAATGTTGGATTGTTCATCAGTCCAGGTACCACTGATGAAAAATTCAATCATTTTTCAACAAGAATTTCTGGTGGTGCCTGATATAAAGCACGAAGGAGGAGTATGACTTATACAACTGACATCATGTCATGTCTTGCATATTGACAACATAGCTATACAATCATATCTTCTCCTAAGATAACACTAAAAGAAACAATGGGAGACCACCTACAATACCAATACTCAGACTTATTCATTGCATTACTAAGCGACATGGGTGTACTGGAATTGGGGTAAATCTGGTGCTATTATTAGTATTGCTAGTGCCTCTGCAGGACCGCAGAGATTTGTAATTTAAGTTGTTTTCCCCATCAAGGTCAGCATTGTAACCAACATTCATCATTATGACAGCACGGTTATTGTATGTAAGGTCCATAGTAATATCTAATACTGTTCAGCGGGACTGACCAACCATGTGCCACAAAACTTGGCTTTTATTCTTACTGATCCCACAGGTTATTTATTTGAAGGGTTCTCCCCTGCTACTTGAAAGAGTGCTAATCAGTCAAGGCTTTAGTTGTAATGAAAACCTGCAGATGGTTGGCTCAATGCTCTTTGGCACATGACTGGTCACCCCTGGCTATTATTATATTTGTTATATTCATAGTAACCCATCCACTTGACCCATAGGCTGGATCTTGGTGTGCACTGTCAACAGAGTTTCTGGTATGAAATTTCACTTCCTAATCCCATAAGGCCTCTTACCCCACTAGTTTCTGAACTTAAGTGGATACAGTGGTTAGTTATATGAGGCTCAAAACTGAGGGCTTATCACTGGCTGGCTTAGTGGGCATTATTCAAATTTTCAGTGTGTAAAACTATGAGCTTGACAGTTAAAACCCATAAAGCCCTATTAAAGGGTTCAGTCTGTGTTCAGACAAGTAGAATTATAATGCCTAATCATTGTTACTTAGCAAGCCAATGCAATGTATGGGATTTTGTATGGGGTGGGATTCTTCAATTAAGTCTCTCAGTGACTATTAAAGTGAACCTCACACAAATTATTACAAATTTTTTATTTGTGCTGAAAATCCCGAATCTTTCCAATACATTTTTAGCAAGTTGTGAAGAAAATGTTTGCTATAGTTATTATTTCCTCGTCCATGTGTATCAATGTTTTGATAAAATGGGGTTGGGTTTTTTTTCAACCATTAACAGATAATTATCTTTATCAAATCAATGTTTTTCCTTCTAAATATATATAGAATATGAGGTGAAATTAGTATTATGCTTTGGCATTTTTGGATCAGCTGTGAAACACACACCAGGCTTTTTCTTTGCACTTTAATTTGGTCATAACCACTAAACTGCACCCTGTGAACCTCCCACAGGTGTCTCAGGATCCATCTTACCTGTTTTTTAGTTGGCCTTCTCTTTTTAATCCCTCACATTATAAATACATGGAGAAGGTAATTATCAACCATCAAGGTACATGGGTCAGCACAATTACACCATTAACATGTCACCCTGGCTGCCTGCATGGACTTAGCCTCTGCCAATAGCAAGTTGGCTCCTGGGCACTAATGAGTAGCTAGGTAATTAGAGGTTGGCTTGATTCTACCTTACTCACCAGCAAACAAGCACATATAAACTCTCACTCTCTCTCTCTCTCTCTCTCTCTCTCTCTCACACACACACACACACACACACACACACACACACACACACACACACACACACACACACACACACATTTACAAATGCAACACATATCTGGATGTTGGTATGTGGCTCTTTCTCTCTGCCTAAATGGGTGGGCTAGCCATATGTCACAGCAGTTGTGTTGCATTAGTGCAGTGGGTGATATACTTTAATGAACCTGCTTCCAAGAAGGAAAAGGAAGGAGGCGTGTTTCCTAAATGTATTTTAAATGCTAATTAATGTCAAAGTTTCCAGAAGTGGAAGGGTTAACACCAGTCGGGAGCATGTGGAGATAGTCTCCAGTGGTTAACCAGAGTGACTAACTAAACAGACCCTGTGAATATGTATATGTGAAACTATGTTTATTTGATGCTAACTACCCAAACACAGTATTCTTGCTCACCAAACCTGATTTCAGCATAGTGCTTTAGTGTAGGTGAGTTGGTTTACTGAACCACAGCACATGCAAGCCCTAAATTTACTAGGGGTTTCTGTGATACTGTCAAACCATCTGTTAACCAGTTAAATTTATCACTAAAGGTTACTCACTATCAGTTCTATGAAGAATTAAATAATTTTTCTGATATATTATAATATACATTGCTATGTTTGTAAATCTACCTACTGGTATTAGCAAGCAAAATCAGGTGGAACATGATTATCCAGAAATGTGATCAGATCAAGTATAATAAATTCACTTTTCACAAATCTATTAAAACCCCTATGAAAGTCAAGCTTAACATTTTCAAGAGCTGTCTCAATCAGTCTGTTAGTGACAACATTCTGTTTCGCAGATATAGATCACATTTACATTAGTATTCCTCATGGCTTCATTCTGACATACCCATGACAGTGACAGAGCATGCACCATCAGTAAAGAAGGAAATTAGAAACCTGCCAGCAGTATGGGCACCTGACTAGGAGGCCTCCTGGACAACTCCTTAGGAAGGCATTCTGAGCACTGGCAGGATACCATGGGGCGGACCCCGGGAGGGCTGGAGGGGTTATTAATTTCTTCCCACCTGGGAATGCCATAGAATCCACTGGTAAGAGCTGCAGCTGCACAAAGTTGTTAGTGGACACAATACCTCGGCTCATTTGCTTAGATGGCTGCCTTTGGAAACAAATTCTAGATAGGTGCTGGAGGATAATAACTTTAACAGAGTGTGCACCATCTGTAAAGAAAAAAAATGCTTGGTATGATATAGCATACCGACAATCAGATCTTGATCTGGACAATCTCTCCCATAAAGGCTCATTTACTAATGTTTCTGCGGTGGGTAAAGGCACTGTTCGTGCCACTATACATCATAATAATACATAACATCACCATATTGTTTAGACCTTGTGGCTTTATTACAGATTGAAGTACAAGTAAATACAGCGGCTAGGGAACAGCTGAGACACATTTTCTCTAAACACTGCATTTCTGGCATCTCATGGCTTTCAAACCCCAAAACACGCTGCATCAAATATTGGTCCACCCAAAAGATCCAGTTCCCGGCACAAATAGAGTAATATAGTGTACGTTAAGTACCAAGAGGAATGCCATGATTTATATATCAGGGAAATCTCTGGCTAAGCAGATGGCACAACACAGGGGAGCTAACTCATCAGGCCAGAACTCTACAGTCTATTCACACCTACAGGCCAGTGGACACTCTTTCAATGATGAGGATTTACGCATCCTGGACAGGGAGGAACGCTGGTTTAAGCAGGGAGTCAAGGAGGTCATTTACGTGAAAAGTGAAAGACCATCTCTGAATCGAGGAGGGTTCTAAGGGTACATCGTACACCATCTTACAATTGTAATTGCAGCCATTCCCCAACTCTTTGTGAATGGCAGTCATGGCCATTGATCAGTGGTCATGATAACTGCATATTAATGATCAATAAACTGACCTCACAGCCCATAGTTTATCAGTGATGCTAGTTTCAGTCATTATGCAAATGTACTGTTTATAAGTTTGGGGAAACTTGAGCTGAGACTGAAGAAGTCATTTGGATGATGAAATGTTTCTCCCACTAAAAATGCTATGTCCAGATGAACAGAATCAACAGAATCTACCTCGTCCTTTGTTATGTGGAAATCAGTGAAATTATTTTGGGTTAAATGAAACAAAAATCCATGAATCACAGTTATTTAAGAACACAGGGCACAAAGCCTTTTAATGCTTTGCTTGCCTCTTTATTGGGTCTGATGGCTTACTGCCATGCACATGTGTACAGAAAAAAAGACATAAACTGACACACACACACACACACACACACACCACTTTTGATGAATCACACAATCACTTATGCTAGCATAATCTCTCAGAAATGCACATATTTTTTCCTTTGCATTTTGCTAAAATAGCGAGTGACAGAGACGCACATGTCAGGGCTGACATTCTGTATCCCTTCTCTTAGATGTGTGTGCACCTTATGCTCCACTGTGGCTTAGACCTTTTGTGCAGGCTATGCGCATTTACACTATTTCCTTTCTGGGATTATGCATATGTGTGTATTCATACATATGCATGTGGTCATGTCGCTCACTGTCTTTGTTTCCATGCTTGTCTCTTTCTCACCCTCCAGATTCGCCAGTCATATTAACATTAGCTTCTCCGTATGCTGTGGGGATAGGGCAGATCTTAGCCAGAGAGGAAATGAAGGATGGGATAAATGAGGGAGAAAGAGGTCACCGTTGTCAGAGGAGGATAAGGGTGTGAATATTGTCATGTAGAGAGCAGGAGGGAGTGGCACTTCGTAGGCAGGAAAAGTATAAAGACAGGGCTAGTAGGGAAGCCAAGCGAGCGATTGTCAAGTAGGGAGTGTCAGGTCTTAGCTGGAGCATGGCTAAGTGGAGGGGGCATGGCTCAGTGTCATTCAGTTTGAGTAGTTTAACTAGTAAAACCCACTGCACCATGTGGGTTTAACAGTCAGAATATACTGCCATAAAAAATATGTGAAGAGGTTTCACTCTAAAAAATATGTGTGGTGTTTGTAGGTAGAACTTAACAAAAAAGCAAAGTTGACTACATGTACACGCTTCAGTGAGATGTTAAAAGTCAACACAAAAATTTAAAAACAGCTCCTTAACTTAAATGTTTGAGTATATTGAACAAAATACTTTTGTCATCAATCAACAACAGAAAATATTATGTTTGTGTAACATGTAAAAATGAGTTTCAACATCCTTCCTGTTTGAATTGCCCATACACTGGACCATAACAAAAAAAATAATTACAACTGCCATAAAAAACAGAAGAAGAAACAGAAAAAGCATAGCTTGGCAACACTAGCTGGTGAGTTTCTTATTTTATTGTACTGGTTATATAAGTTTACTATGCAAAATATATTTGTCACGCTACAAAGAATTTGTATTAATGCAATTAAGCATTATAAAATAAATTTTAAAAATTAGATAGATAGCTGGTCCTTTTAACCAGCTAATACAGTGCTCAATATTGTTTTTCCCTATATCTGTGTAGATTTTTTAAAAAAAATTTTAGTCTGACAATGGCAGCTACATGCTGTGAATTGACTGTGTCTCTCCGTGTGTTATGCTAGTTGTTACGCTACAAAAGAAAAAGGGATATATTTTTTTCTGCTGTTACTTAAATCTGTCACTCTGGTGGTCACTTTGGCTAGCCATAGGTGTGTGTGAGACCATGCAGACAGCAGAGGGCAACCCTGTAGCATATGTTCATATCGTGCACAACAGTTTCTGGATTCTTGTGGCCTCGTGGGAGAAGAGGTGTGTTTGCCCTAGACTGTGTTCGGTGAGTTAACTAAGTACTGAATTCTAAATAGATGAATTACAAGTTATATTCGTACACTTTAAAATGTCCATAACATTCGAAAACTGGACTTACCACATGGAATCCCTGGAACAGTGGAGGTACTTGAATCTATGTGAAAGACTGAAGAATCTTGGCGTCATTTTTGACTCTGGAGCCACAGGACCAGTCTGGGCGTCACTCTCGATTATCACGAGGACCACTCTTGTCTTCACCAGTGTTGGGTAAGTTACTTTAAATTAGTAACTTAATTTCATTACTAGTTACTTCTATCAAAAGTAACTCAGTTACTTCAAGTTACTCGTTACTTTCAAAGTAACTAGTTACTAGGGAAACTTTGGTTTTACTCAGAATTCTCTTGTTAATGTGTTGCTTCCGTAACTGGATACCCAGCGAGATTGCCAGTCTTCTAGCTTGCTTACTTGCCACAAGTGCACTGTGCCACCTACCAATAGAAAGGAAAAAATAATGTGCGTATTTCAACGAGAGAAATCCCACGCCTGGACCGTCATTGACTGCTGCCATAATTCTAGCCTACGTCACAGCGTCATGTGCACTTTTTACATCCAACACAAAAACTGCAGTTGTGGTGCTTTGATTGTACTCAGAACTTGGAAATTCTGCCTTCTGAATAGGAAGATGTAGGCAACACCAGACTGCAGATGAGCGGCATACAGGGCTGGACTGGGACAAAAAATCGGCCTGCGCATTTTGACTAGAGACTGGCCCACCATTATAGGAAAACTCATAAAGCCTTTGAATGAAAACAAATGCTATTGTGACAGTGATGTACACTTTTTTGATGGTATATATGTATCAATCTATCAATCGTTTGATGTAAGATTCAGATAATTATTTTTTAAAAGCTAGACATTTTAAATGAGAATAAGAAAGAAAAGTATTTCTTTGTGCCCCCCTCTCCCTGTTAATGCCCTACCTGCTTAAACATGCTGCTGTTGTTTAGCACAACATCCGCTGGTTTCCTCTTTCTGGCGCAAAGTGGGCGATAAACAAACAAGAGAGAAAAGCCGATCAGCTGATCATTGATCAGTTTAATGATTGAAGTAGAAACAGGAGAGGGAGAGGGTGAGAATGAGAGGAGAAGAGGCAGCTGTGCAGCTCCAGCTATTTGTCTTTTTCATTGTAGCTGAAGTACGGGACAAACTGTGCTCCCTTTTACCTCAATATGAAACGCGTGATATTTTCTCTGAATACGAGACGATTCCATTTGTTAGGGGACGGTTGGCAACTCTACTAACTAACCTTATGAACAAAATAAAGTTCAACATCACTAACATCATAGTACCCACCCAGCTGTATAGGAACTAGCTAGCTAGTATGCAGTAGGAAAAAGTCAGAATAACGAAAATAAACTCCACCTAAACTTGGTTTATATCTGACCCAGATAGACTTCAGGTCATAACTTCTTACCTGAAGTTCAGTTCACACTCAGACCGGCGGCCGCCTCGGGTCTCTCTTCCTCCTGCCTCCCCTTTCCCTCATCCACCTGCTGGCCACCATACGAAGTAACGAGTAACGACCCTATCTAAATCCCAGTAAGGACTAACGCGTTCCTGATTTTGGCATAATAACTAGTTACCGTGCTCGTTACCACAATAATAACGTAGTTACTGTAACGCGTTACTTAATAACGCGTTAGTCCCAACACTGGTTACTTCCCACCTCTCATAATCAACTTATAAGAGGTGGGATGAATAGTGACTGGACATAGTGGCACCTACAATACCTCTAAATACTAAGCCATCAGTTTTACACCATTGATTTTAGACTATTTGATGAGATGAGATGAGATGAGATAGCCTTTATTTGTCAGTTGCAGGTCTTTTGCCCACAACCGAGATGACAGACCTTGCCGACCGTACATACAATACACAAACATCACATTGGGGAGACAGGTCAGGCTAGGTAGCGAGGAAAAAAACATTGAAATGTGTAACACAAAAGGATAATACAGGAATATATCAACACACCATAGCACAATAAACACAGACAAGCAACATGGGAAAGAGTTCCAGTGTGTACATCTGATCTGGGACCGCTGCAGTCTTTAGACTGCGCCTCCAACTGACCCGATGTCCACATCAGAGGGGAGGTAAGCGTTGGAGGTGGCGTTGGATCCGGGGTAGGGAGGGTGATGCGTCAGTGAGTGCTTATCAGTATCAGTATATGTATGTGTGTGCATGTGCGTGTCCATAGTTCAGCTGAGACAGTGTCCTTCGCCCTGCCAGGCTAAGTAAACAGTCTTCCAGCCAACCCAGGTGGCCTTGCGTGGAATGGGAAGGAACAGACTAAACACAGTCGTTAACAGGGTGTTTTGTTCAGCTCCGGCCTTGTAGCTGGCGCCGAGAGGGTATCCGCATGAAGTGATGTTATTTTTTTTACTTTAGTGCAAACAGCTCATATGAATTTCAAAGCAGTTCTACAGTCCAACACTGGTCTCTCAATCTCCCGTTGGAGAGCCGCGAGCTTCGCCATACTTGCGTTCTGTGATGTTGTCATTTCTTGTGCTCAAAGAGCCGATTTCTGAGAACTCACGGCAGTGTGCCTCCCCAAGATGTCATCCAATTTTGCACCCAGAGATGTTATTCCGGGCTAGCCATTCCGAGATGTATCCAGTCTGCAGTCAGAGATCTTATTCTGAGTATTCACAGCAGCCGTAGCCTCTCCCAGATCTTATCCGTGCTGACTCAATGAGCCCATTTTGAGAAACTCACGCCTCTCCCATCGTTCCAATCCCAGCGGGCAGCCTTGTGGGGGTTTGAACAGCCGGTTCCACTTTCTTAATTCTTCGATAAGTCAGGGCCAAGCCAGCTCCGATCAGCCAGAACCCTGTTACCATGGTTCCGAATAGGTAGATATCTTCAGCACTCAGGCTCACCCAAGCCCAAACTTCTCGTTGAGAAAGGGGTGTCAATTGCATTTAGGGACCAGTTGATCCAATCCATAATTCCTCTTTTAGGTTTTAGAGAACAGACTGTGAGAGAATGTTCCAGGGAAAATACAAAAAAAAAACACGAGACTAGACAAGGACATAAGCAGGGAAGATAAGGGAGAGGAGAAAAAGTGCGTCTGCCTCCTCCGAGAGCCAAAGAAGAAATTAGTTTAATTTAAACCAATTAATTTACAAGAAAGTCCAAATCCAAATTTAACAATGTCAACAAAGAAAAAAAAATCAGTTGTCCAAGGATTAAATTCAATAAATACAGAGAATTACAAGGTGCAGCAATAACCTTCCAACCACTATCAGGTTACCACAATAATAACGTAGTTACTGTAACGCGTTACTTAATAACGCGTTAGTCCCAACACTGGTCTTCACCCTCCACATCTTCTCTGGCTCCTCTTTCAGACCTTGGTATGCCTCAAGTTTTCCTGTTATTTTTTCCTGATGTTTCTATCACTTGGTATAGCTACAGGCTATCACAGCGTTCTGTCTCTGTCTGTCCTCCGCTACTGTATCCAGTTGATTAGCCGTCACCACTTTATCTGTTTTTATCCAGAATAAATAATACTAAATAGGTAATATCCTATTTCGGCCTCAGGACTTTCAGGCCATGCTGGGCATAAACATTCCTTTATAGTATGCCAGCCACTTTATGGTAGTCCATGTATGCTCTGCCTGCTCACTTCTTGCACTCTGCTGTTATATGCTGGATTGTGTCAGAGACATCTCTCCAGAGCCTCCACCTGGGGTCTTACCTGGTGTTGTAGACCTTAGCCTCCTACTAATCTTATAGTATAGTTTTTAGGCACTCCAATGAAGGAGTACAATGAAGTTAGCTAATAGTTTATAGCTAATTGCTAATAGTTGGCTTTAGTTAACTTTTCTCTATAATTCTTTGATCTTGACCTCTAGTTACTTTCTTTATGGAGGGTGCTGCTCCTTGTTGCTGTCATTTTTATTATAACCAAGCCTTCTATCTCTCTGGTATACCTCTTCATGGGGCTAGCCAAGGCTGTGAGTCTTTGTTTGGCAGTTTCCAAAGCCTCAGCTGTGGAAAGCCTGTTATACTTATTAATGTTCTTATTAGTCTTCTTCGTCTTCGTCTTTAGTCATCACACCTTTCTGCAGCTCTGACAGTTGACTACCTTACCTCTGTGCTAATTTGACCTTGGCCTCTAGTTTTCTCTTTCACAGAGGGTAACACTCCTTGTGGTTTTGCTTTTGGTGGCTCTTGCAATAGGGATTGTCTGTAATGCTGACAATCCCTAGTTTCAGAGGGTACTTCACAGAGTTTTGGTAATCAGCCACAAAGAGTCAGCTTAGCCAATATCTTCTCTTTCAGGTGCTCTTGCAAGCACACACGAAAAATTGCATTTGACAGGGATCACCAGCTTTGCAGTGTTGTTTCCAGGAATGCCTTGGGTCACAATAGTGACAACATTTGTGTCACAAGTTGCATTAACCCAACATATAGTTTGTTGGTTGGCATAAACCTGCACAAACACAGGAGGACTATGGAAGCCCAGCAGAAAAATCCCTGCCTGGGTTTAAATCCAGAATCCTCTTGTTGTAATACCACAGTGTTAACAAGTGGGAATTTTTTCACACACACACACACACAAAAACTGATGTTAAAACATGTAACAAAAGGAGTGGGGAGGCAATTGTTGGGGACATAAGTTTGATTAGTCTATTCATTTTTCATTCATTGAAGGAAGCTTTTGGTCACAGGCCCTGTTCACAACCTTGCCACTTTAAGTGTTATATAGTCCCTGTTCAAGAGCTTGTATATATAATAGATCTACAGCACTTCCAACAAGTTTTTATCTGGTGAGCACTGAGTTTCTTAAATTACACTCATACAGAAAGTAAAATCTTAATAGATTAAAAATTATAACCATGACCTTTGATTCATATTATATTTTCTTTACTACACACCAGACATGCATAAAATATACATTTGTTAGTGTAGAGTTCTTCAGTAGTTTCTATTCAAATTTCTGCTCATAACACAAATTCATAAACTTCATTCTCAACATATATGTCCATTAATTACTATATACACTGCCATGTTCTGCCATGAGCAAGATTATGAGGTAAACTATGATGGTGCTAAGGCACTCAGTTTCAACTTCAAGTAGGAAAAAGTACTTAGTTGAAAAAAATCACACTGCACAAACAGTTGCTACCTTCTTTTTTCTTTTATTCAAGATTCAAAATCTGCTTAAATGTGCAAATACTACCTTTTATTGCCATGTTTATATTCCGTATGTGTGCTTATGCTCATTTCCCCACTCCCCTTGCTGTTGCAGTGACAATCTCATTTCCCCATAGAAATCATGAAAGTTCTTTTGATCATATTTAAATGTTAATAGAATAAGTAAAATATTATGAACACCTACAAATACTTAACAGATATCTGTCACAAGTGATACAGCCACTCAGTAATTTAGCAGTTCCCTCTGGATGGCATTAGCTTTACTAGGTAAGGTCTGATTTGATTTGCAAATTCAGTCAATCATCCAGACTGTCAGAATAAATTTTTTTTGGGATTCTCACCACACATCCCACCTTCAATTTGCTGCGTTAAGAAAAATCTTCTGTGCTTAAATTTATGTTATCCCTCATTTCATCTAAACAGTTATGATACTCAAAAATGTCTTAAATTGCCTAAAATATCCAGATGCTTAATGTATTTCCACTAAAGGATGCAATAATGTGAAACATTAGACTCAGGCAAAATTAAAATCAGCCACAATAAACTCAAGGCAGGTCATTTTTTTACAACAGCCAAAGGAAAGTGAATTGGGAGAGTCTCACTGTGCCATCACTGCAATTCTAAGACCCTGTGTCGACATGGATGGGTATTTTCTTAAACTGTTTTTTCTGTGTATTTTGGGCCTTTCATCTGCCCAAAATCTTCCAGGTAGCTCTGTTTAGTTTTAGCAGCGGCAAGCCTGCGCTGCGAGGAGGAGAGGAGGATGGCAGCAAAAAGGAAGAACCTGGATATAAGTATTTTTCATAGAAACCTGCAAGTCACTTAAAGCCAAATTAACTCATAAAATGTGTCCGTCATAATAACGTTATAGGCTATGCTAGGCTTTGGCCCACATCAGTCTAATATTGTATGTAACCAGACGAATAACGTGTTTTGGAAACTAACTGCACAACAGGCAGCACTATTAGTTATCTCAGTCTCCCAGAGTAGCATTTCTAATTTTGATTGAAACTGTCAGAGAAAACGGCAGCCTCGAGCGAGCCAGGATATTAGTTTACAGAGGCTGTTGAAATTATATGTCTAACGTTAAAATGTTGGTTACACAATAATTTCATCCTAATGGTACTGACATATTCATAGGGTTAATCTTTGAGACAAAATGTCATGAGGTAGTCATGATTTTGCAAATATCCACCTTGTAGTTCAGTTTGCACAAATTGTTTTAAAAATGCACTCACCCTACATTACTGATGAGTCAAGATCTGCACAAATTGACAGAAACACTGAAGCAGCTACACATTTTATTCTTATTGTCATGTATGTCCTATTTGTCAGGTGAAAGAAGAACCAACACAAAGCTCAGAGAGCAATGGTGATGCAAGATCACAGGTGAAATTGGATGATGACTTGTTGGTTCATGACTGTATTTGAAGCACATGTGTGACTGCATGTATTTGGAATGTCTCACTGTTATTTATCAGGTGACAGAGGCAGCTCTGCCATGTTGTAGCTCAGACAGAGGTGAAGAGGCGAGGTCACAGGTGACTCACTGAAGTTTTGGTGCTGTAGATTAACTAGTATTTATTATCATGCCAGTTGTTAGGCTGCTGATGTAAATTGTTTCATTAGTGTATATTTGACAAAGAATCTGAATTGACATGTCTCACTTTTTATATGGCACGAATCAATGTGTTATTTTATCAGGTGGCAATATGTCCTAGTGCAGTCAGAGGGGAAGAGCCAGGGCCAAAGGAGAGGGACATCAAGCACAGAATAATAATTTTAATCTGTGGATAAAACGCATGTACTGAGGATGAAAGAAGCTTCAGTGCTCTCAGAAGACTAAAAAGATGGCTAAGGTTAACAATGACTCAAATGAGATTAAACAATGCTGCTGTATGTCCACCAGGAGAGACTGGACAGTATAGATGTAAAACAAACATGCCAGCAGTTTATCTCAGTTAACGAGAGGAGAAGGCATGTGTTTGGCTCCTTCACATAGTGGACATTGAGTTGTTGTGTGGGACACCAGTAGTCCATGTCTGTTGTTGTAACAGTAGTTCATGTTTAGAATAAAAAATCCCAGCTCACTGATTTTATCGGGGCAATAGTGTGGCTAAATGTTGCATAATTTTGCTGAGAGATCTGTTACTTTGTGGTAATCTTAGATGAGTAGTTTTATGGACAAAACCCACCAGGTCATTCAGTGTTCCCTTAGTGCTAATGTATCAGAGATGTTGGTGTACTATAACTGAAGTAATGTTGTTAAGTCCTTAAAGTCATATTCTTTTATTGTCATAACTGTATTTGAAGCTATTCTTATTTTTGTATGATATCTGATTTATATGGAATATAATAACATTATATAACATTATATAATTCACATACAAAACTATGAATTGTAATTTTAAATGGTTTAAAAGCAGGTAGAATAGCATATGTAGGCAAGTATATTTCTCTTTTTTTTTTTAAATCAAGAAGCAAAAACAAAAAGGAAAAAAAAAAAGAAACAGGGCAGTATTCGGTGGTTGACTCATCTGTCCCCACCAATGCCAAAACCAAATCTACACCCTTGACTATAACTGAAGTACTGTTGTTAAGTCCTTAAAGTCATATTCTTTTATTGTCATGACTGTATTTGAAGCTATTTTTATTTTTGTATGATACCTGATTTATATGGAATATGGCTGAAGTAAACTAAAGCCTAAAATACTTAGTCAGTCATTTGTTTAATAGTAATTTAACATTATATAATTCACATATAAAACTATGAATTGTGATTTTAAATGGTTTAAAAGCATGTAGAATAGCATATGTAGGCAAGTATATTTCTCCTTTTTTTATCAAGAAGCAAAAACAAAAAGGAAAAAAAAAAGAAACAGGGCAGGGTTCGGTGGTTGAATCATCCGTCCCCACCAATGCCAAAACCAAATCTACGCCCTTGCTTTGTAGGAGGATCATTTTCAGAAACTCCATTTCTCTATTTATGTGTACATTTCGGATCATATCGCCACATGTTTCTTTGACATGCTTTTAACACCTTTTGACATTATTAGTGCATTTTCATGAGGATAAAAAAACACCCAAATATGTCTGTATATACCGTGAGAGATATATTTCAAGTAAATTTTCTCTGTGGAAATTCAAGAGCAGTTCTTCCAAGTCCCTAATATAACAGAGCATTTGTGGGGCTAATAAAGGTTGATCTTATATTAGCTTATCTTTCCTAAACTTTGGGCAAGGTGTTAAATCTGTAAAAACATGTATCTTACAAGGTTTCCTACATGCTGCAGTGAGTTTGTGTTTTTTCCCCTTTTTTAAGGGCAGAATTGGATCTTCCTTGTACTTCACCTTACAAAAAGGAACAAGAATGCATTACATGATGATTTTACCAGATGTTGCCATGCCTAGATGAATGTTAAAAGTTTAAAGAGAAAGTAGAATAAAATTCTAACACAATCATATAAGAAAAAGAAAGTTTCACTCAAGCACCTTGAGGCAACTGTTGTTGTGAGTTGGCGCTAAATAAATAAAACTGAATTAAATTGACTCTCAGGTTAACAAAGAATAACATTAAAATAATTCAATTTTTGTAATATTAAATCAGTGTTAATTAGTTCAGACAAATGAAAATAAATTGGAATTATCTCAGATTATTTTTGGATTATCAACAATCTGTACTTTGAAAACAAGACATCAGACATTAATTTTAAACTAAAGAAATAGTAAAGATAAAAATAGTGAACATGTTGATTAAAAGTAATGTTAGTAAACAACAACAACAAATATCTTCATTAAATTATATTAACCACTATTATAACCAAAACTTTGAGCGCATTTTTGTAGAGTATAAATCAAAAGTATTTTCTGTAAACTGAATACTTGTAGACAAACTTTGAAAGATAAGAACAATGAGAGACAAGAAGAGAAGGTAAGAGCAAGCGCTGACTTTAAAGCCTTTGTTATGCTTTCCACAGGGATTTATTTGGTCCTGAGTGACATAAATTTCATCATTGGACAGAGGGTCTGTGCTTATGTCCACATGCCTGCCATTTTTTTGTGACCACATGGACTCATCTGCAGAGACTTTACATTACAATGCGCCAACTACGCATGAAACCCAGGCGGTGGAGTTCAAGCAGATTTCAAAGACATGTAACATGAATGTCTCCAGCTGTCCATAACTGCAAGAGTGTATAATCAAGGATTAAGATTTAAGAGGAGGCAAAACGGATCACGAGACAAGGGGGAACAGAAAAGAGTGTGGCCAGTTATGATGCTAGTCTATCTGAGATGTGATTTAAGATTTTCACGTGGTTTTATCCTTTGTCTAACAAGGTCTAGTTTCCAACTG
Organism: Neolamprologus brichardi; assembly: GCF_056152115.1. Classification (NCBI taxonomy): domain Eukaryota; kingdom Metazoa; phylum Chordata; class Actinopteri; order Cichliformes; family Cichlidae; genus Neolamprologus; species Neolamprologus brichardi. The sequence continues at coordinate 30,853,758 of NC_142109.1, read as the reverse complement.
GATTCATTGTTTTAAGAATATATCACAATCTTCCTTCCTTCATGAGAAAAGAAGTATAAAGACAAAATGAAATGTTATATGACATATCCCAAGCTGTTAGGAAGTTGGAGGTCAGAGCTCATTGTCAGCTAAGCTATGATTCCCCTATGGCTAAGTTCTGGGTCATGGTGTCAGCAAAATAAGTATAGTTCTGTAATGTCATACTTTTGGATCTTATGACCACTGTAATTGCAAAAGTACAGGCTCACCATCTGAAAAGGCAGACACTGAGGTCACCGGCATTGCCTACTGGGTAACAGGCAAAGGTGTCCATAGTTTTGGGGGTAGTTTTTATATCACTTCTTCCAATATACTGCAGAGTTTCTGTTCCAAAGTCTGTGTAATTATGTGGATAAATTACCTGTAAGCTAGGAAGCTCATTTTAGCAGTTCTTTTGGTCAATACTATTAAGTTGTGAACATAGGCGAGAGTTGGAATATACAGATCAATTGGTAAACATCCTTTGCCTTGAGGTTCGGCATCTTTTCACTGTGGGAAACCTTTATAGCCCTTGCATTAAGTGAGTCAACATGCCAATCCATTTTTTTCAATGCTGTCAATTCCATCTCATCCTCAGTCATGAGCAAGGCCCATAACAATTTTCCTTGAGGCATAATTGACTCATTTGGCATATACCAATGTAAGCTCATACACATGCAGCATGTCACCACTGTGTTTATTCAAATCAGAAAGATGGTATGAAAATTTCTAATGTAAAATTAGTTTCAAAAACTATATATAACGCATCTTCTAAAGGTCTAATCAGGGCTTATTTACACAGGTGTGATATGCAAAAGAACCACATTTACACAAACACACACGCACTTGTTTCACAGGGCTCACTTGAATTTGAAAACCTTTTTTATTCTATTACTGTGTGTGTAGTCTCACAGACAAACACAGGGATGCACAGTTACACATGCGAACGCATGACACAGATTCGCATGTGCACACAAACTAATTCATTCCCTCACACAAGCACAAACTCATATACACACATCATGCCGCACCCCACTTCTGTTTAGGGAAAAAAGTAATTACTTTCTCTCCCTGCCTCAATGCCTTCAAAAGCCTCAGTGGGGCGATTCCCCGGTGAGCCAGTGAAATTCACTTAAACAGCTTTTGAGAGAGTAAGCAGTCTTATTGTTGCGCACTGAAACTTTGATTGGAAAGGGAGGAAAAAATGAGAAGAGGAAAGGAGGGGGCAGGAAAAGATTGGTAAATAAAACTGTTGGCCAGTATTATTTTTCTGTCTTTTTTTCCACATTTCTTTTACCTCTCTGAGACTTTGTTCTCTTTGACTCGGCTAAAGACTGTAGGCAGGCAACATGGCAGGTTAAGAATAGCTGCACGGAATCATGCTGTGTCTTTTAAAACACTGGAGGAATACAGTGTGTGTGTGTGTGTGTGTGTGTGTGTGTGTGTGTGTGTGTGTGTGTGTGTGTGTGTGTGTGTGTGTGTGTGTGTGTGTGTGTGTGAATGCATGCATGCATGTTATTGCAATTGCTCCGTTAAAAATACGCATCTCCTCAATCTTTCAGAATCAATTTTCATCACAGCTCTTTACAAGCACATAACTCTATTTTAAGATAGCTCAACCTTGACTTTGAGCTGCTCACTTGGTCCACTTGCAATACTTTTCCTGTGGGGACTCTTTAATTGACATCAAATTTAACTGACAAGACGAGGACTATTCCACAGATTACCACTCTGAACAGCAAACTGGAGAATCCCCAGTGGTATACCTGCGGGAGAAAATGACTAAATACATTAACAAAGCTCATTCAAAGCCTCTGATGATGTATCCCATAGTGGACTTAGGTGGGTGGGTAGGGGTGGGTGGGGAGACACCTTTGAGCAAGTTATCATGTACAAGCTTTGTGACATACTGGAGAGATTTGCAGTTCTGTGTTTGGAATTTCATCACATTGCTCTACTGCTAATATTTTTGTAAAGTTCCTGCAATGTTTGGTCATGTCTAGTACTAGCGAATAGATTCAATGGACATTTCAACAAGCACACACATGCACACAGTGTGTGAGTTGGTGTATGTTTGGAGACCCTACAACACTCTTGGGGAAATACAAAAGGACAGATGAAGCAGCCTGGAGAACAGAAGATGTCTAGAGGGACTTTATTAACATATAAAGAACCTGACTGTAGGTGTGATGTGTGTAGCTGTGTGCTCCTGTGTTGTGTGTTGGTAAAACGGTTTGCTTGTCTGTGTTTGCCATTTGTTCAAGATGTTTTTATGGGTAAATGTGTATACACTAAATGGTACTTCCTCTGCTTTAAATGAAAAGGGGAAAAAATAAAACAAAGATCCAGACACTGTTAGGGCTGTTGAATAATGAAGAGATGAAAGCCCCCCTTGGCAGCTTTGGGCGGAGAATCCCTACATATGTGGGAGCTGTCCATATCCTTTCTTCCCAACCCCTTTCTTCTCTGTTTCATCTTGAATCTAGTGAATCATTCAGGGACATCTGCTTTATCTTTTGCATGTTCCCCATGTGTTGGAGCATGGTGTTAAGTGATTCCATGGGCTAATGTCATCTATAATGGCAGATATTCTGATTAGAGAAGACCAAAAGAAGAAAAGGGGCAAAAAGAGATATGGTATGGGTAAAAGACAGTGCAAGTAAGTGGGAAGTAAGAAAAAGTCTAAGAGAGGCAAAAAGATGGGATACGTTGAAGAGATATTTAGAAGAAGACTGACTCAGATTTAGTAGAAAAGAAAAGAAAGCATGGAAAAGACGTGTGCGTGGGGGTTTAGGTTTGCCTCTTTCCATTTCTTCCTTCCTTTGATCTCAATGACTTCTTGCCTGCAAAGAAAGTTGGGGAAAGTGAGAAAGGTAAAGAGAATGAATGAAAGGCCAAGTCATAAAGAAATAGAGAGGAAAGGAAGCAAGCAAATGAGAATTTGCTTGCTCCCTTCCCTCAGTGAAAGAGATGAAAATTCATTAAGAATATGATGAAAAGAAAACAGACAGAATATGAGGAAGATAACTTCAGGCAGTGCTACACAGAGACAGAAGCTGAGTCATAAGAAAGCATTGAGACAAATGAGACAGCAAGGAGAAACGTGAGATAAAATAGGTCAGGTGAAAATTGTGTTTAATTATTGTTAAGCAAAATGATCAAAGTTAGTGTTTGAAACAAAGTTATTTGGCAGTTGTAAGGATAAGATTATGTGCATGACATTATTGTGACTTTCTTGCACTCTCTAAATCAGATATAAAGGATATAATTATTGTAAAGTAATACTATGGGTTGGAAAGTGATGTCATAAAAAATAAATAACAGCTGAGAATTTTGCTACAAAGATATAGAGTGAAGTGAAGCAGAAGTAGTTATTTTGGTGTTCTTATAAGTTGGAAATACAACTCCTAGGTCGTCAGCGGAGCCTTTGCCTTTGTTGAGGTCCATGAATGGTAGGTTGATATAGGCTGTGATAGATCAGGGACCAGCTACTGAGCTGTGCAGGGTCACTTTCTTAAATTTGACTGTTTATTTGCTATGTACCTTTGTTTAAATGTTGTATATGTAACCAGCTGCACCTAACATTCATATAGTTGCAATTAGCATCCTTATTCTAGTAACGATCATCTCTATAGTCATGAACAGGGATGAGCATTTCAGTACTCATTTTTCCTTGCAAGGGGAATCATTTGACCATCTTGAAAGACGCCCCTCCATTCCCAACTTAAGTGATTGTTCATAGGTATAGTGTTTGTGTTTGGTGTCCAGTGGGTTTGCAATGGACTTCATCTAATTTTTGGAAAGGCTTCTTGGACTGTGGCATATCCATCAGTTTTCTAAACCTTCTCAAACTTAAAGTTTTAGTGGCACTGGATACTAGAACAGTTGTCATAGGGCAAGAAGTAGGGCACAACCCTGTACAGGTCACCAATACATCACAGTGCCAACACAGAGAGATATTCTATACTTTTATATTCACAACTACGGCAAATATAGAATCACCAATTAACCTATTTGGATTTTGGCATGTAGGAGGGAAGAAGAATGAAATTCATGTAGACAAAGAGGAGAACATTAAACTCCACAGTAGTGGTGTGTAATACTGCTTTTTTGGGTATCGATCTAATACCAAGTAAATATGGGCCAGTATCGCCGATATTGATACCGATACGTTTCATTAAATAAGGTGGATGTGTCATTAAATTGCTAAATCTCAGTTAATTTTCATGACCTTAAGGTTTTTTTTGTGATGTTTCCTTTTTTATTATTAAATAGTTAAAACCCAGGTCATAATTAGGACAAAGTTTATAATTAAATAGAAAATGCTTATAGAAAATTAATATTATCAATTTTTTTTCGAAAAATCTTAAATAAAAAGTGCACTCAAACCAGTAAACAAATTAAAACAAAGAAGTACTGTTGAGAAACTATAATACAAAAATTACAATTTAAATTCTCAACAACAAAAACAAAATATAAATAATATGTAAACAACTTAACAACATCTAACACAAGGGGGGAGGGGGGACAAAGTGTGCCTGCTCTGCGCTCACACAGGAGCAGCCAGTCCGGCGACCTGGCTGTTTCATCTTTGCCAAAACCCCAGCATTGCAAACAGGAACGGAACTTAAAGTAAAGAATTGATCTCACCAGGCTAGTATCGATCCGATACTGATGCTGACTTGGTATCGATACAATCGAGATTTGGATCGATTCACCCACCACTACTCCAAAGAAGAGCTCAAGTCAAAAATTTGAGCCAGAACCTTAATTTGGGAAAACATTGCGAACCACCCCATGTTCATTCCATCAGTAACCTAACTGGCAATTTAAAAAAATCCAGAATAAGAAATATTTCAGAAACATACATAGAAAAATCAAGAATATCATTCTCTGTGTAAAACTGTTTTTTTTTTTTATGATGAAAATCTTTGCAGAGTTTAGAGAGACCTTTGTTTGTGAGGGATAAGGCTAAAAAGGGACACTGAATGGCGATTATTTGGGCTGTCAGGCATTGCTGCAATGGGAAAAGACAGTACAGAGTAGATATAATCATGGTTAATTTGAACATTTGTAACACATCATTAATACTTAATGATTTATGATGCAATGCTAAACCATGACTGAGTTCCACGACACTTACAAAGCATTGTCAGAAGAAAAGGTGACATTATGATGAAGTAAAAATAGTAGAAATAGTCGTTAGTACTGTCATAATCTATCACAGAGCTTGCATGAAATTCCAAATGAGTATATGTTTTAATAAAGTGAAACCTGTAGGAATGTAGAAGACTCCTCAAGAGATTGCATTGGCTTATAACACATTGGCTAGTAATACACGATGAAAATATGCCTTTTTCTTCTGGTGAACTTTATTTCACTTGGTGTCCCAAGAAGATGATGTTTTTTTAATTGCACAGAAAGATCAAAACCATGATGGTAAAGTGTCTGTGAAGGTTCTCAGTCATCCAGGTCATCGTAGTCAAAGGAGCTTGCAAAGAAAAGCGTCTGGACTTGCTTGAAGATGTTTCACCTCTCATCCGAGAAGCTTCTTCAGTTCTAAGTTGCAGCTGTACAGTGCAGCGAGGAATGCCCAGACCTCTACAATGGAGAGACCAAACAGCCACTTCACAAGCGCATGCTCCTTTCTTTGCAAGCTCCTTTGACCATGATGGTAAAGTATAAACTGAGTCCAAGACAGAAACAACTGCATAATACTGCTATGTGACTTTGGCTTTTTGCAAAAATCTGTAGTGACAGCACACTTACACAAAGCACAGAACCCAAAGTGGTGTTAAAGCTGAGTGTATGCCTACCCCAGCCCAGACCCTGAACTTCAACATTTAACAAAGGCAGTGATGAACAGTTCCCATTCTACCTGTTCATGTTTCTCAAGTGGCATCACCATGGTGATTACTCCACAGTGTCTTTGGGCTGGTTTTAGCTTTGGTTTGCATTGTTGGCATTATGTTTGTGCATAAAAATTTCAAGCAAGGTCCTATGTGTCCTCACCAGGATTTGGCCTTGTGTTGGTGAATGGGACTGTAGACTAAGGTTCATACGGCTAACTGCTAATTATGTGACAGTGTGTTTCAGGTTATTTTAGAGAGCAACACGTCTTCAGCAAATGAATAGTATCTGAAAGTCACATCTTCAAGAAGCCTTTCTTAAGGAAATGGAGAAGAAAAGCTGAAGTATGACAAATCATACAAGAACTGAAACAGGTCTTACACAGTAGAAAAGGTTAGGAGGTAAGTATTTCAGCCAGTAGTATTGAGAATCTCTTCAAATTTGATGGAATTATGAATGCAGAAAAAGGAATGTCGGATTTCCTTTATGAAATACCATTTGGAAACTTTCTGATTGTCAGTGGCTTCATTTTTTCAATAAACAAAAGCACACTGCTAGTGCAGTAAATGTATACCTGGAATATATAGTAGTATACCATCAATCATGGACTGGCTTCTCCAGAGCCCAGAGTCTGTGTATTTAAAATGTTAAGTTACGTAACTTTAGTGGACTGAAAGTCACTGTGGAAACTTTTAAAAACAATAAATTCATCACTGAATATTAAAGTTCAGCAGTTATTAGCAAATGCAAATTACGTGGACTAATAACTAGATGATGACACCGTGAAGTTTTTTTTTCCAGGCTTAGTCATGGTACAAATAAATTCTAAAATTATAATTCATTACATCTTCTGTTTGCTAAACCACAGGTCATACCAGACTAGGCTATGACATTATAAAAATAGTGACAGTGTTCAAATTGTTGAGTACTTGTCAAAATCAAAAGTCTTCAACAAGACCCTTGAAAAGTCTTTATTTAAAATACGTTTTATGTGTTCTCCATAGTCTCCTCCAGGTAGGACATGCCTAAAATACCTTATCTACGAGATATCAAGGAGGCATTATATTCAGATGCTTGAACCACCTCACTTGGCTCCTTTCTCTTTGGAGGAGAATCTTTAGAAGCTTTATGCAACAATGGATGTGAGTCATTCAGCAGGCTTGATGGGAAAAAACTGATTTGTGATAAATAGAATTATACAATGAGCTTAATAAAAGCCTAAATTGTTGTTTATTTTCATAAAGGATTTAATAGTACTAGTTCTTCTGCTTCTTAACTCAATCTTGAAGGAAGGTTTGTGAAGTTAGTCGAAGCTTCATTAGCAGTGTGGACGAAAGACACTTTAATCATGAAAGTGATTTATGCTAGCCTTCTTCCTCCTACTTTTACATAGAGACAAGACTTTCTGTCTCATTCCTCAAATTTTAAGATATGAATATTAGGGATTCAACAACAAAGTGACAGTGATGGTATTAAAACAGCTGTGCTTGTGCTGGCTGATTTTTCTCAACAAATAAAGGTGCCCTGTTTAGCTGTTTGAGACTGTCTGAATTTGTACCTTCATGCAAACTCTATGGCTTAAACTCCTGGGCTCAGGTGTCTGTACAACAATTTGCCCCGAGTTTGTTGGCACAATCAACAAACAATTGATCGGCTAATTGAACTTGGGAACCCTTTCATGTTTAGACATGTGTTCCTGGATAGATGACGGCGATGGGACGTTTGAAGAAGAAAGCTGCCGCCGTAATCAGGATGCCCTGTCAGCTTAAAAATGGATTAGTGCTTGATTTGAGTGCCGGCACTTCAGAGTTCAATTGCAATGGGGTGGAGGGATGAAGGGGATGGTTTGGAAGACAGAGAAAGGGAAATGCATTTCAGATGGGGTGGCGTTTGGTGGATTTGAAAACAGGATGCATCCTTTGCTCATTAGGAAAAAGAAAATCTGTTTGAAGTTGCAATGTTTGACAGTGCTGGCAGTAAATATGACAACAAGGCTATATAATGAAATTTAGGTGCTCTTTTAATGACAAACTTCGAGGAATGACAGGAAGATACAAAATCTCTACTTTAAAAAAAAGGGTTAATTGTTATGGTTAAAAATATGTAATTAAAAAAAATAAAAAAATCTGTTTTACAGTTTCAGATGGGTCTGTACTTCACAGAACTACAGGGCTTAAGCTGTGTGATGCTAGCTATCACTGGAGCTGTAAATTATACACAGTGTGAAATCTCAACATTGCAGTTTTGTGCCATCTGTTTATCCTGACGTGTTTGATATGCAGGACTTCCTTACACATGCTACATTAACACAGAGGTGTGATTATTTTCTTATATAGGCTTTTAAATTTTACTTCATCAGTCTGTGTATTTTTACTAATGTTAATTATTTCATTTAGTGGGGAGTATATGTATATGTATATAATAGTGGGGAGCCTAGTTCTAAAAACAGGGACAACTTTAAAATACATTTTCTTTACAAATTTGTATATTATCAATGATATGACCGATCACTTGATAATTGATAATCGAGTTCCATAACTCTTTGGCTGATTGTCTTTCAGATCACTCCTCAGAGAAGCTCAGAGTCCACAGGGAACATCTTAATTACTCCCAGTGTAATAAAAGGAGAGACAGGAGGGACATGGAAAAGAAAGAAAAATAAATTAAAATGTAGAATGCTATTATTAGATGCAAAATCGCAGTCTTGGCCGATGAGTGCTGCAGGCCAGTTGGTTATGAAATGTTAATATAAGTCATAATATCAAGCAAATTATTTTCTGTCTCTGTCTGAGTTGGCATCAGTAGTCAGAACATTTTGTCAATTACTAGATGTGGGTACAGCAATAAGGTCAAATGTTTAATGGCAAGTTAAATTGCACTGAGAGTTGGTGAGCATATGTCGATGACTAATAGCAAATGTTGTTTCATGTAAGGATTTGCTTACTGGGGTGCATGAGCAGAACTGTTAATTTGTCATTACGCATTATGAAATACATTGAAAGACATGAAAACAATTTGATTTATAAAAAGGATTGTCTGTGATGGCAAGTGAAATACAACGAATCCCTTCTGACTGCACAAACTTGTCATCAATTGCTCCGTTCCACCCACTGAATTCCATCTTTAAAAAAAAAAACTTTCAGCACTGCAGGAATAAGAAGGAATGGTTTGATATAAGTGTTCGATGCCAAAGCACAGTGGGCTGTGACTTAGAAAGGAGGCACTCAAAGAGATGATGCTGTCACAGAGATGGGCCAGAAAATGCACTCTATTATGAGCGATGTTACACCGTCTGATGCAACCGAAGTTCACCTGGACTGCGACTTCCAGAGGCGTGAAGAAAATGCTGGAGAGAGAAAATATTTCTAGCCAAACTTATTGATCCTTTGTCATGACCGCTCATTCATATTAGATTTCTTTAATGTGATAGGGTTGCTTTTACACTTGTGTCTTTGGCTCACTTAGAATCATGTGCAATCAAACTGACAGCAAGTTGTACATACACAACACATATTTTCATGTCACAGCTGATGTTTTGTAAGATGCTCCAGGCTATATAGAGATCCCTACCACAGATTTTAACAGCAATATTAGACATGGAGCAATAACAATCCTTTTTAATGGATAAAGGCCTCATATGTTATTATTGCAGGGTCTACCTTACAATATAAAGCGCCTTGAGGCGACTGTTGTTGTGATTTGGCACTATATAAGTAAAATTGAATTGAAATTGAATTGAATATGGCAGTTGGAGTGTTGGAGGTAGTTTTCAATTAAAAAAACCACACAATTTGTGTTCCATTTGACAGCTCTGTGTTTTGTACTATTTTCACTTTTCACTTGCTTTTCAGGTGTTTTTTTACTTAGGAAAACTAAATATACTGGATAGTGTCAAGAACTGGCTGAGAGTAGGTGGCAAGGACGGAGTCCACACACAAAGTTTGCTGAAATACAAAATAATTAAACATAAGCTAGCCAAAAAACAAACATAGCTAATTTACAAAGTAGTAGAGCTGTTTGAGAATAAATTTCAAGATTAAAGTCAAAATGCTATTTAGAAGAAATACAAACTGTAATATTAGTTCAAGAAAAAAGTAGAAATGTTGATATAACAGATGTCATTTCAAGACAACCTCCACAAAATGTCTTGTGTAGATGAGTTAGTGAAAAAAATCGATCAGCTGTCTTATATGTGTCTTGTGATACAACGTACTGGAGAGTCCTCGTTTCATTTCCTTGTAAATAAAATCCTATTTTGAAGTATGATTTTACAAATTTACCTAAACAAGGCATTTTGTAGAGGTCTTTAATCTCAACATTTCTACTTTATTCACAAAATATTTAGACTTCTTCTTAGACGACACGTGTGAGCTGGATCAGCATGCTTTTGAACTAAATATGCAAGGTTAAGGAAAAGTCTGTGGTTTTGATTAAGAAATTTCCCTTCAGTAAAATAAATCGGAAAATGAAGCTTAGCTGAAACATGTTTAGTTGGGATTGAATTCTGTCTCACTGTTAACTTGCTGCATCTGAGCACAGACACCAAAGGTTTGAATCAGAGAATAAATCTGAATGCAAAATCTGAATTTGCAAATATACATTTTTGCAAATTCAGATTTTCTTTTAAAATTGGTGATTACGGGTGTACTTTTTATTATTTATTTAACAGCAGCTTCTATAACTATTCTAAATTTACCCATCTATTGGCACAAATCCTAGGATTCAAAAGAAACCCTTCACATGCAGTCTCATCCAGTTGTTTAATGTGTAACAAAGGAAAGCTTACAGCTTTCAGAAATACACCAAATAAGTCAAAGTAAAAATGAGCAAAAGAACCAGACTTAATCAGAGCAAAAATAATTAGACGTGATACAACCATGATCAAAACTTCTGAAAATGAGACTACAGTGTATTCAAGCCAGATCGGTTACTTGACAGTAGCTCTTTCACGAGGCCAAATTGTTGACTGCTGAATGGATGACCTTTTCATCTTTAAAGACGTAACAAGGTTGTTATATTTAATATTCCCTTTCTATTATTACATTAATAAAATTAATTAAAGGGAGACAACAAGAAAGAGCTTACAATAGCCTATCTGATAACTTTATTCTCATGTTATTTATTTATATAGCATATCATTGTGTTCCCAGAGAGACAAAAGCATTTCTGAGATGCTGCCTTGTTTTCTTTTCATCCTTTAGAGTGTGAAGAGAAAGGAGAAAACAAGGTCCACAATAGCTCTCCCCCCTCGAGAGCAGTGACGGTGTCTTCCCCTGGTGCCACCGGGGACATCTTCCCTCCTCCTTCACCCACTTCAGGGAGTGTTGTGTGTCCCTAAAGACTGCTCCCTGGAATAACTAGGTCATGTGGGAGAAAACTTCACAGCATAATTAAAGAAGTGTTTGTGGCTTGCACCTCCCTACATCTCACTTTCTGTATATTTGTGCATGTTCGTACATATCACCACAAAGACACTTTCAGGAGGAAAATTATGTGATTAGTCGCAATGTGATACCCAAATGTGCCTGACAGCCTTTTCACTACATTCTTTAACTGCTATCCCTAGACTTTGATAAATAGTGCTTTAGATGACGCAACAGTATGTAGTTCTAAAAGCAAGCACATTTCTTAGGTTTGGCTCGTCCACAGTCCTCCAGAAACTGTTGAAGATTATAGAGTCGATTTGTTTAAACGCAGAACTACACTGGCAGTAGCGCAATATCTTGTTATCATACTTCTCGCAGTCGCTCCCTTTCTTTTGGCCTCATTACCTTTTATACACTCCTTTCTGTTTGTTTTCTTACTCCCTTCATCTCTCCAGTTCTCGATCTCCCTGTGCGTTACTTTCTCCTCCTCATAACTGTAATGACCATACCCCCGCTCTTTTCTTTTGCTGTGGGAGGTGAAGGTGTGTAAGAATAATTAAAATGAAGGGAGAACAACAGAAGTTAGAAGCAGGGCAGACACTTGAAGCAGCAGTCGTTGCAGACAAGAGGAGACCGGCATCAGGGACAGTCATTTTCCCAGCCAGTCAGTCGTTAAGTTAGTCAGTCATTCTGAACAGACTGTACGCTCACAGTGGCTTCCTCTTAACTCTATTTCATGGATGTAGAGGGAGAGGTAGCACTCACTTTGCAAAACACGAAAGAACACTTTATGTGGAAAAGTTCCCTTTGGATTCATTTTGTCTTCGTGCTCAGTGTCAAAATATTGACACAGGAGGGAGAAAGCAAACTGTGTTTTACTCTCATGTATCAGACTTTTTGTCATTTTGAATTATTGATAATCCTATAAGGCGGGTTGTGCTGGACCTATCCTCGGGTCTTTCTTTTACACATCTGAAGTGGTAGTACCTGTGGAACTGGCAATCTGTAGCTAGCAATCTAAAGCTCTTTTTTTTGTTACAACTGTAGCGTTGCTTAGGGCTAAACAACAGACTGAGCAGATTTTTGTAAAACACCTGGCCCCAGGCCTTGCAGGCCTTTCAAAGTGTTTGGCTAATGGCAAATTGTAGGGTTGTAGATGGCTGTGTTGGGACCAACATAATCATATGTAGCAGTGTTGGGAAAAAGACAAAGAGGTAGAATATGTAAGGTGTGGACTAAAGGTGACCTTTCATATGATATGAGCAAACAGTTACAGTGCTAATCCATACAGCTCTACTAGCAGCTAAATTATCGTTTTATATACGGTTTAATGCTGAAAATACTTGTGTCTCACTACTGTACAGCTGTGCATCTTAATTTTCTTTCAAAGTCACAGCAAATCAGTGAAGTTCTGTCTCGTTCGTACAATATAATATTATATAACAATATAATAAATCTAATATTCATATTGTACAAACGTGATTATGTATATTGTATATTGTAATAAAGTGATAATATATTCTACAAACATGAAAAGCATATTGTTCAATAAACAATAAACAATACAACAATAAACTTTTCACATTATATCGTTATTTTTCTTTTGCCTCGGTGGCAGCTCCACGCTTCCATAATTTGGTAATCAAAATATGTAACTTAATTAATTATATTGTCAAGTACTTTAGCCTTTTCTTAGCCTCTATTCTGCCCTCTCAGAAAGGGAAATCTTTTTACAAATAAAACCGTTTACACTTGTTATATACAATAACTATCAAAACCTATTTACATTTAATTTGACTTTCACAGAAATCCCAACTCTCTTTCTGGCCACAGAGCACTTACTTACCAAGGTTAGAAACAAAGCACAGTTATGCTTTATTAATATTCACTAATTACAATGTTCCACATTTCCTTGCCTTTTTTTTTGGTTTGTTTGGCAGTAATGTTTCTGCCTATTTATTTCAGCCCATGAAATCGAATGCAGATCTTCCTGAGGTAAGATTTACATAAATCTAAGTAATTTGTTTGTTGTATCTGTCGTTATCATCATCATGTTGTTGCTGTTGTTGTTTTTTTGCAGTTTACAATCACATAAACCTAGCAAGCATCAGTCAGCACTGTGCCTAACCTAAACAGATTCTTGCTTTATTCACATATATTATATGTAATTATATATACTTCTACATTGTACCTAGGGTTGCAGCCACTTGGCCCTGCCCCATTGTTCTGACAGCCCTGATTGTACTTATAAACTGCATCTGAACAGGGAACAGTCTGCCACATTAATGTATTTTTAAGTGACTTGTTTCTAATACATGAATTTTTCTCTTACAAATGTCAAAGTCTCAGCCTCATGCTGCCCTCTCCCATCCTCCGAAAGTAAGTATTTATTGTTTTAGTTTTTATGCCGTGTCCGTGTCACATGCTAAGCATAAATATTGAAATAATAACTGCTTTCTAACAGATTTTCCCAAACACTAGCTATGTTTGTTGTCATTCAGATCAGTACTACTGCTTAGACATTGCTTAGTGGTCATGCATGTTTGGCAAGCTTGTTATGATACCAAAACAGTAGGCCTGTCACAATAATCGATATATCGACTTAAAGCATGACCTGATGTACATGACCTCAATAACTGTTGATTCAATATATCGGCCATTATATTTACATAAAAAAACATTACAAAAACAAAATATAATAATAACAAGACAATAACGTTAAACTAATTTAAATAGGGATTGTGTTTTTCAGCAAAATATCTTACTTTTCAGAGGAAAATAGGGAAAAATCTGTAGATGGAAAAATCTCCATAAAAGTTCTCTGTGCATTTTGTTTTCTATTTGTTAGAAAATTTACTATTTACTATTTATTCAAGTTTGTTAAGGTATCTAATATTTTGATACCTAATTTTCATGATCGAAATATTTTAAGAATTAGATGTTGGTTTGTCAATTGAAAGTGTGTAGATCTTGCATTATTGTGGTGTTATATTATGATTATACATTCAGTGCCATAAAATGGTCTTAAAATGACAATGACATCACTTGTCGCAATTGTTTATGGGGCAATATACCGATCAACAAAAAGTTGTTATCGTAACAGGCCTACAAAACAGACGGTTTTATGATTGACAAATACAAAAAATAAATACATTAAAAATAAATACATTTAACTTCTCTGACATTCTCTGATATTCAGTTACAGTTCACACCACAGCTACCTGTATATGCAGTACTATACTGTAAATTTAAATCTCTGCATTTAGCATCCCACTAGAAGAGTCACAGTTACTGCCTTTTTTTTTTTTTTACAAATACCTGTACAAACACATTTACTGTTTTACTTTTAGCCTGTAGATTCAATTGCAGATGTCCTTAATGTAAGTTGTGTATTTTTATTACATCATATTATTTTTATTATTATTTATTTATTTATTTATTTTTATTTTACATTCAAATATCTCAAGCTTCTTAGTTAAATAAGCTTGATTGCTAGTAGATAAAGAATAGTTCACCTATAATTGATATTCCCGATTAATTTCTCACCTCTGATTGAATGCCTTTGTTTGTTGGCCTTTTTTGACCATAACAAGACATTTTTGCAGGATATATATGGTGAATTTATATGCATAGATACAGTCGTAGTGCGTGACACGTGCACAGAGCAGTAAATGGAACTAGGGAGGAAAATAATTACAATCATGATGTTGATTGCTGATGTCAGTATATATATTTTAGAGGAATGTTTTGTTTTTCACCCAAAATAAACTACAGGGTGGGCCATTTATATGGATACACCGTAATAAAATTGGAATGGTTGGTGATGTTAAAGTCCTGTTTGTGGCACATTAGTATATGTGAGGGGGCAAACTCCTCAAGATGTGTGGTGACCATGGTGGCCATTTAGAAGTCGGCCATCTTGGATACAACTTTTGTTTTTTCAATCGGAAGAGGGCCATGTGACACATCAAACTTATTGGTAATGTCACAAGAAAAACAATGGTGTGCTTGGTTTCAACGTAACTTTATTCTTTCATGAGTTATTTACAAGTTTCTGACCACTTATAAAATGTGTTCAACGTGCTGCCCATTGTGTTGGATTGTCAATCTCTTCTCCCACTCTTCACACACTGATAGCAACACTGCAGGAGAAATGCCAGCACAGGCATCCAGTATCCTTAGTTTCAGGTGCTGCATATCTCGTATCTTCACACCATAGACAATTGCCTTCAGATGACCCCAAAAATAAAAGTCTAAGGGGGTCAGATCAGCAGACCTTGGGGGCCATTCAACTGGCCCATGACGACCAATCCACTTTCCAGGAAACTGTTCATCTAGGAATGCTCAGACCTGGCACCCATAATGTGGTGGTGCACCATCTTGCTGGAAAAACTCAGGGAACGTGCCAGCTTCAGTGCATAAAGAGGGAAACACATCATCATGTAGCAATTTCAAATATCCAGTGGCCTTGAGGTTTCCATTGATGAAGAATGGACCTACTATCGTTGTACCCCATATACCACACAAACCATCACTTTTGTTGTTTTGCTGTCGCTAGCTTATGTTGACAAAGAGAGCAATACTACATTTTAGCATGCTGGCTAGCCCACACATATTAAAAATTACACACCATGCATTAGTGGAAAAAATGACCTCAGGCATGTGACTTAGACTGAACTAGTATTGAACAGGTATTCACCCACTTCACTTCTACAAAATTGGCAACCTTTCTCACGTTTCATCTCCTCGTGTCTAAGCTACAGCTCTGGCTGGTGCAGGGCTAAGCAACCAAACAGGAACAGCTACAGCAGGAGAAATAATTATTTGGTCCTCTGCTGAATGTTTTAAATTTGCTCACTTATAAAGAAATGAACAGTCTCTAGATGTTAAGGTAGTTTCTTTTAAATGGAGAAAGATAAAATGACAAAGAAAAATGTAGAAAAAAAGATGTTAAATAAAATGTTATTGATAGCCTTGAGTGAAATAAGTATTTGATCACCCAACAAAAGATGACATAGTACTTGGTGGAGAAAGTCCTGTTGGCAGCATAGTGCACGTTTCTTGGAGTTGTTTACAAGGTTTGCACACATCTCAGAAGAAAGCCTGACCCATTCCTCTTTACAGAAAATCTCTGAATAAGTTTGTTGGCTGCCATTTAGTAACTTGAAGCTTCAGCTCCTTTCACAGTTTTTCTATTTGAAAGGGATATGGAGACTGGCTAGGCCACTCAATGACCTTAATGATGTGTATCTTCTTGAGCCACTCCTTTTTTGCCTTGATAGCATGTTTTGGGTCATTGTCATGCTATTAGACCCATCCACAGGCACTGCCAGATTTCAGTCCATTATGGTGTGGTGTGTTGCCAGTTGTGTTCTACAGTAGGGGACTGTGGTCCCAACTGCCTTCAAATCATTAACATTCCTCTCATGTGGTTTTAGGCTGATCCATCACCTTTCTCGTGATTATTTTTGTGGTCTCCATTCCTTGACTCACCCATTTCTCTCTGTTTCTCTCATGCTCTTTTTCTTCCTTCTGTATCTGTGTTTGTGTGTGTCGGTCTGCTTGTGTGTTTTTTAGGGGCTGAATTCACCTGGTTTCTTTTGCTCCACACCTGCAAGACATTGCTGATTACACACCTGATTGCTGTTGGGGCTTATGACCGGTGTCCTATTTAAGATGAAAGTTGTACTTCATTTGATGAGATTTTTTTTAATTTCACCTTTATTTATAGAGGTAGTCCAACTGAGACTGTTTCAGTCTCAGTCTGTGTTTCAGTTACAAGAGACACACAAACAAACAAAAAAACAGTTTCAGACAAATTGTTGCCCTCCATCCAATATACAAGTTTGACGCTTCTTTATTGTGACTACTGTAAAAAAGGTTTTGGACCTACCTTTTGTTTCTAGGTTCAGTTTCCCCTTTGCCTTGGAAAAAAGGAAATGTGTTTTGGAGAGACACTGAGGAGAGCAGTGTTTTTAAGCAGAGCCAGGAAACTATGTTTTGGGAGGGGACAGCAAAGCCCTCTGGAAACCATTCACCCGCTAACCTTGACATACTCTTTCACAGAAACTCATTATCATTGTTGATCTGTTTTCTCTTCTTTTGGTAACTTTTATCCCTGCATCTGCACTTGTGTCCAGGAGCCTCTCTAGTGCTGAAAAAATGTCTTCACCCCACAAAGCAAGATCTTGCATGGACCTCTGGACTCCAGGCTGATGGTCAATTCTTTCATTTCCAAATAATCACACCAACACTTGTTACCTTCCCACCAACCATCTTTCTAATGGTCTTGTATCCTTGTGCAGAGTTACAGTCTTATCCGTGATGTCCACTGATGTCTCTTTGGTTTTGGGAATACTGGTGGAAGAAACTGATTCTGTGCACAGGTGTGGTTCATACAGATAATGAAGTGAGATCAGGAGTATCTGTAATTGTGTTACATGGGCACACAGCCAATCTATAGGAGCCAAAATTGTGGCTGGGTTGTAGTGAATCAAATACTTATTTCACTCAATGATAAGAATGACAATTTCAAATTTATGTAGTGTTTTTTTCTTCTTCTTGATATTCTGTATTTCTGCATTAGGATTAATTTACAACAGAAACTATATTGTTCAAAATAATAAAGTCAGCAGGGGATCAAATTTTCATACTACCAAGAATGTGCCATGGTCAGGAGGGTTATTTAAATACGTTGTCATAACACCACCTAAGGGAATTTCGCTGATAGGGAATGTAAGCATTGAATATTTAAACAAACTTGTCTGGAAGCCACACATGTTTGAAAATACATCCCGGCAAGACAAATTATGATAACGCAATATGCTTTAAAACTGTTAGACTTTTGTTTATTTGTATTGATTGTCAGTACTTTTTCAGACCAATCAAAGGATTATGTGGATAAGATGTGAACTTTACCTTGTGAGAGTGCCACCAGATGTAGAATAAAAAGCACAAAAGATGCAACACACGAGGAGAACACTTTTAAAAATAACAGAGAGAATAAGTGTCTATTACCTTGATGAACACAGAGTTTGTCGACATGCTGTTTCAGTAGGATTCAGTGTGTCAAAATCTAGATGCTAATCGCATATTGAATGCTAATCGCATTCAATATGCTGGCAGTTTTAGCATGTGTGTGCCATATGTCAATAAAATTACATTGTTAGGTGTCACAGAAAGACACAAGAGGAAATACGAGGAAATTACAAAGTCACTGGAGACGAAGCAAGGGTAATGATAATGTTCTGGGGGTTTTTTTGTTGCTGCTCAATATGCATTTTTTTTAATCTGCTGTAACTTTTAGTTGTAATCGGAAGCACACATCTAGCACCCACTTCCAGTCTCTCTCCACTGCAGGAAACGTAGGCTAACTTTGTGAAGAGCCACTCACCATTACACAATTTTTTTACATACTTGTAATATCATTACAGGACTGAATAGTGCTTTAATAAAAACCACACAATATAAAACACCCAGGGAAAAAATAACTTTAAGTGTTTTGTTTGGCCACTTTGTGCCTCCAGAAAAGCTCAAGTTCATAATGGAATTCATTCTCCAACTCTGGAACTCTACTTGATGAATATTATTCTTTTATTGTAAAAGATATTTCTTTAACTGGGGTTGTGATTAGGGATGGGAATTGATACGAATTTAGCAATTCTGTTTTCTTCTTCTTTTCAATTCTTTGATTAATTTATCGATTCTCACTGGCTCTACTTTGAGACTCACCACCAATTGTTAGTAGCATATCAAAGACATTACAGTCATGCGAATCAGTTATATGCTGAATGGCCAAATGTTTGTGCATGTTGGAGGTAATTCCCCCTCATTACTCAAAAAAACTAATAAGTAAAGTAACATAAAACGAGTTATTACACATATTGCACAGAACACTTCTTAAAATGAAGGCAGTATGTTATTTAATTACACTCAGGACAAGGACGTTTGTTATACTAATCATTAAGTTACTTTCATGTTACTCTGAAATGCACTGTCTCATATTTACCAGTTAACAATATAAACATACAGGTTACAGCCCCACACATTAACACAAATTTCCATCCTAATGAGGACACATGTGATCTTTCTCTTAGTATTTAGGTATGAACAAAAGGCCAGCTGCATAGATCAAAGATGAAAGCCAGCACAAAGAAACTTTAAAGCGATCACCACAGTGATTCCACTATACAAACATGAACAGGTAGAAACGGAAGCTTCAGCCTGACTGTTCATCAGTTTGTTACCTGTTGACGTTCAGCAGCTGCTGGCTTTAGTGCATGCTCCCGACACAGGAGAAACAAATTTTGTCTGGGATAACTACATCATCACGATAGTGGCTCACTTTATCATGGTGCTGGGCTTGGTTCAGCATTGACAGCCATAAAAATAAAACTCCACATCCACGCTGTAGACTGCTCCACTATTTTCCTCCTCGGAGACACAAACTGAAATCAGCTAATGGTAACGAGAGTACAAGAACCGATAAGGATCGATAGGCAAGCAGACTAACAATTCCAAAGAATTGGACTACTGAGAACCAGCTCTCGATTCCCATCCCTAGTTGTGATTCACGGTGAGAGAGAGCTATCTGACATGGCATTCCAGAATCTCCAATGGGCATTCCGTTGGGTTTTAATAGTCCACAGTGTGATTCCAATCTTTTTCATTATCCACTAAATCCCTATGGCTATATCATCCCAGAAGAGAGGGATGCTATCAATATAGAAATGTTTTATCATGGGATGAAGGGTAATCAAAACAGTGTATTGATTTGCAGTGAACCTTCCTTTTAATGGAACAAGTGAATCTAAATTATGCCATGGCAAAATGCCACTCGTATGTGTCATGAATCAGGGTTTTCTTAGTAATCATTGTTAAATTTGGTGGAGTAGGATTATAGTGTGGGGTTGTTTTTCATAAATTGGGCTCGACCCCTGAGTTTCAGTAAAAGGAATTCTTAATGCTTCAGTATATCAAGACATTTTGAACAACTTCATGCTCCCAGCTTAGTGGGAACAGTTTGAGAATAGCCCCATCCTGTTTCAACATGACACTGCACCAGTGCACAAAGCAAGGTCCATGGCAACATAGATGGGAACATTTGGTGTGGAAGAACTTGACTGGCTTGCACAGAGTCCTGACCTCAACCCAATCAAACACTTATGGGATGAATTATAGTGGAGACTGCTTCCAAATAGCGTCTGGCATCATAAATGCACTTCTGGAAGAATGGTCAAAAGTTCCCATAAACACATTCCTAAACCTTCTGGAAAGACTTTCAAGAAGAGTCGAAGCTGTTACAGCTGGAAAGGGTGACCTGATATTAAACCCTATGGATCAAAAACGGGATGTCAGTCAAGTTCATATTCTTGTGGAGGCAGACAAACAAATGCTTCTGGCAATATAGTGTATATCTACAATGCTCCTCTATCTAAGCAGCTTACATACATACTTACATACACAATGTTTATCTCATGAAATAACTATCATTAAAAGACTATTAAAATTTTTCTTGCAAAGATGTCTAGGGTGTTAATTAGCTTGCAATCTTTCTAGTTATGTGTTATCTGTTTGTTTTTTTTTAATCTGGTAATCAAAAATTATTTATGTTTTATTTCTACTGTATTCAGATTTTGGAAGGCATGCCATGGAAAATGAGTTTTAATTAAACTATATATATATATATATATATATATATATATATATATATATATATATATATATATATATATACTTACTGCATGTTGCAGGAATTTTTTTAACCTCATGTAAAAGCAGGTTGGTGTTACTCATCTTTACCCTCAACATGTCCAGACAGGTGTTCAACACTGTACATTTGACTTTAAACTGACCGAGTGCGTGAGTTTGAACTTTCGCCCTCAGAGATACCTCAGCCGTATCTCTGAGGGCTGCCTGAGGGTATCAGACAGTATAAGATAGCAGCCAGATGGGGCACTGACATTTAACGAACAAAGAGCATGGTAACATAACCCCTGTGGGGTTGTAGGTGACTTGATGGCAAGCTATGTTGCTGTATCAGATGAGCTGCGTGACATTTTTTTTTTCAATCATTATCACACCCACAGTCAGTCTCTCTCTCAGTGCTAAAAGTCAACTCCATATCCACTTACCTCTCAATGCATTTATAATGAGTCACAGGATCGAACAAGTGTTGAGAATAGTGGATGGAGGTTGACAGCCATGTCACAGGTTTCTTAACACTTTCATAAGCTTTCAGTATATTATTTCTGTGCTTTTGATGTACTTTATCACACCGTGCCAGGGATAGAACTAGAGATGTGTAAGTCTTATTATCATATCATCATGGGTTTTCTTCTCTAAATAAAAAGAAATGCAAGAAGAGAGTTTCTACATTACAACAAATGGGATTCTTTATGTTTAATAAACTGTTACAGAAATTATTAAACTTATTGATTAATAAATCAGATAATTTTAAATAATATATCACCCACTGTTAATGAAATAGGAGTTTAATGCTTATTTTAAAGCTTCTTACCATAATAAATTACTACAAATTCTGATACAAATGTCTGACAATAATAACTGTGCTCTTTATTTATAAATACATTTTTAATTAATACATTTTTTCATAGATAGATTGCAGCACTTTAAAAGATCATACATAATCTGACAGCCTAGAAGTTTTGACTATTAACAGTTTGTGTCCATCCATCCATCCATTCTCCTCCACTCATCCTTATAAGGGTTGCAGGGGGACTGGAGCCCATCCCAACCATCATAGCACTGTGACTTATTGGCAACCTATCCAGTGTATGGTATGTTTATCCAGTGTACCCCACCTCTCAGCCTATAGTGGTTGGTAGTTAGTAGTAGTAGTAATAGTCTTTGTGTGATGTAAAATGTATTTATCAGTTAATAGTAGCACAATATTTTGGCGTAAAAGTACCTTAAATTGACAAAACTCTGGGATAAAACTTTAATAATTAATTAAATTTATTAGAATTAATGATTTAATTATTTTAGACTTGAATAATCAAATTGCAAATAAAGCTTTTTAAGATAAGATAACAAAATAGTTATTAAAATAACTAACAATAAGGACACACAAACTGCTAGTATCACAGATATTATACAGATTATGTTAATAGAATCTTTTTATCCTAACTTAATAATAAAAAATATAGTTTTTGTATATTTATGCATAAATGATTTTAATTTCACAGCTAGCATTAAGAAAACATTGAAACAGTTGCATTCAATGGCATCTCCACAATCAGTTAGAAATAACAAGAGTTGATCATGCAGTACTTTGACAACTGATGCAGCAAGTAAGGTACTTTCAGTAATATACAGTGCATGCCAATCATTCAAAAGAGACCTGTGACCCAGTTTTGCAACAAACTTTACTGAAAAACGAGAAGGTTTATACAGTAAAAGAAAAATTGCTTAATACGTTAAAAAGAAGTAATTGAACCAGTAATTGCCTCATTTGTATGTTAATCGTTGCTGAAATAAATGTATTAACATATGAAAAGTACACCCATATATACACAGCATATTGCAATATCAAGGAATAAGTGCATCATCTCTCTCTGTCCTATTACTTCTCTGTTTCCTCCTAGGCATGTGCTGACACACACAGACTTCGTTCCACCGAGCAATGGCTGAATAATTTCCATTGACTTCCTGGTGCATTGGCCACCAGAGGCAAATTCATAAAAGCAAAGATCTAAGACATTAATTCACATGATTTCATTAAAGATGGGTGATTGCATTAAGCCCATTTGTTACACAGCAGCGGTGGTGTGTATACTGTGTGTATATCACTCTGTTGTGTAATTTGATTCAGGGGATTTCCAAGCTTATTTCGTCACTTAATTAACTAGAAAGTAGTATCACTGCTATGTCTTTCTTTTTTCCTCTTTTTTCATTTTTTTTTTTCATTTTTGTTTATCTCTGGCCCAAAGAGGTGTGGAGTCATTTGGAGGTCTTTGGCACTGAGTAAAAAATAACACTTGTCGACTACAGTGGAATCTTCTGTGTTACTGGTGATTAGGATATGGCAACAGTGTCCTAACAGAGCTCAAGCATCGCGAATATCCTCGGTATGTCATATGGTATTTTGTAATATTCCCCTACGAGAGTGCCCGTTATGACAATAATTAAGGGTATTCCAAAGATGTGCATTCAGATCCACACAATAGGAAATTTAAATATTGTACCCAGTGATATTTCTCATAATAACATCAGCCTTCACAATTACCCCTGCCTAGTACTAATTATAGACAATTAGTCGCAGAGACAGGTAGCGATATCATACACTTTAATCAAGTATTAGTTTCAGCTGATTATGAAAGAGCAGCACATTGCATCCCTGCTCAAATGTCTCCCCATAGGCTTAATTGGGTCTTGGATGATTCCAGCATTGTTTATTTAGGCCTGATTACACCAAGGATAAAGACTTCAATTAAAGCTAGAGCTGTAATGATCTTGTCTCAAATGCCAGCAATGTACCACTGATGGCCTCTTGCAGAAAGGTCACTAGCGCTCACAGCAGTACATTGTGCAGTATCATTCTTTTTTTTTTTAGATTTAATGCTGGTGCATCTGAGAGAAAGTGGCCTTGTTGAATGCTAAACATTATAAATACTTAATCACAAACTTTCTTCTGTCAGCCATCAGGGAGAAAGACAACAAAGTTAGTCATTTAAAGGTACTAAAATGAGATATTTATTCTATCGGTGTTTATATCACACAGTGCCTCAGGGCTACAACCATACCAAAGCCTGATTAACATGCTGACAACAACAGCTGAGGAGGTGTTTGCACACACGTGCGTGTGGGGGTGTGTGTTTGGTGGAGAGAAAGAGTGCACTTGAACATTTCTCATTTGTTTCTCTTGTTTACCTGTAGGGCATCACGCTAGAGCACAAGCATGAATTGCACGCAGAATCACCCAGAGCTGATTTCTGATTTCTCTATTAGCTTTACTTTTGTGATAAATTATAAATTGTATATGTTTATACTTAAATTGTTTTGGGGTGTCAAGGACAAGGAATGGAGACTACAATTTGTTAATCTCCAATCACATTTTTCTCCACCTCAATGTGTCTGAAATAATAGGGTTAGAGAGACTTGTGTCTATACAACTGATGGCAGGCAAGAACCTGATTAGGCCACACAGGAAGTGTGCTTTTCATCTTCTATTTCTCCAGGTTGCATCAGTATGGTTTGTCATTGACACATCCTTCCTTGCTGTAAACACATGGGGTCTAAACCATCATTTCCTATCTGTCAAGTTATTTCCTTTGTTTTGCGGTAACATCATTGTCGAATTGACATCATGCACATATCTACAAGTGTCAATTTAACTATCTCTGATGACATGCACAGTTGTAATGTGGGTTCCTTTTCATCTCCCATGTCACTGATAGCCTGAGTAAAATCATGTTCCACTTTTAATTGTCAGTGGGAGTGCATGAAGCATTTTCTGCAGCATGATTTACTCCATAGTCACTTTTCATACATTACTGCTTCATGTCAACATAAATAAAACGCACACAAACACGCATACATATATATACACAAACTCACACATATATATAGATCAACAGGACCCTAAAATCCTTTATCAGGAACTCAGGAGGGATGTGGCATACAACACTGGAGGCCAACTTCAAGCCTATAGCACAAATCACCATCAAGTGCACCATCAAGGGATTGCACTGCAACATTGCAGATACCGAGGAAAGTTACAAGTACCTGGGGATCCCACAAGCAAATGGAAATCACAAAGATGCCACAAGGAAAGTTGCAACCACTAAGTACCTGCAAATGGTCAGGCAAGTCCTGAAGAATCAGCTGAATGGGAAGAACAAGATCAGGACTATCAACATCTATATCCTGCCAATGATCAGGCACCCTGCTGGGATAATAAGCTGGCCAAAAGAGGAGACAGAAGCCATGGACATCAAAACGAGAATACTCCATGCATGGAGGGTTTAACCCAAAGTCCAGCACCTTGAGACTGTATGCGAAGTGGAAGGAAGGAGGCCGGGGACTAGCGGCCATTTTCCATGATGAGACAACAAACATCCAGGAGTACATCAGGAAGATGGCTATAACTCACGGTGTGCTTAGTGAATACCTCAGGCAGCAGAAACCCAATAAGGAGGAGCAAGAGGAGTAGCTATCATGGAAGGGCAGGCCCCTGCATGGTATATACCACCGGCAGATAGGGGAAGTGTCTGACTTCCAGAAATCCTACCACACCGGCTCACTCCTGGTGGCCGATTGGCGGGGGCCTCTGGCCTCTGGGCCTGAAGCTCGGTCCTCTCTGGCACAGCTGGCTGCCAGCGGAGCCCGCGGGCACGCCACTGCAACCCCCTCTGGCCTCAGCTCCGTAGCTGCTGGGTGACCTCTCGTTTGGGGCTCTACTCAGCTCTTCCCAGGAGGGTGGCACGGTTCCCCCCCTGTGGTGGTCCTCCTCGGGTCCTCGTATTCTGGGGCCTCTGGATATCTGGGGCCTGGATCTCCTCCATACCTGCTTCATGCCATGGGGGATGGGACTATGGCTCCCCACACTCCCTAGCAGATCATTGCATGGAGAAACCTTTGAAATACAAGCATGCTGATCCACACAGGTGTGCACACAGGTGTACACACGGGTGTTCACAGATTAGGACTAAACCTTTCGTGGCTGCTTCCTCAAAGCACATTGTGCGCTGTCTATCTTGCGTGCTGCACAATATCGTTTAATATTCAGTATCTACTGTTATCTACTGCTAGCTAGTTTATTGTGATGGTGCTGTTTTTATTATGTTGCTCTCTTTTGTTTGTTTTCTCTTCTGTCTTTTTTCCCTCCATACAGGTGATCCAGGTGTTTTATTTGTTTTTCTTTCTTTCTTCCCCCCTTTCTCACCGTCTTTTCTCCCCACTGGTTTTCTTTTTCTCCCTCTCTTTCTTTCATTCTGTCTCCCTGTCCTGTCCCCCAGTCATATCTGTCCCGTTTGTAGCAACTGAAAATAAAATAAAATAAATACATAATTATAATAAAGGTCAATCAAATGGACCAATATGGCAAGGCCATGATGATCCACTTGGTAAAATAAATCCGCTTGGCATCTTTCTTGGCCTTAAGACAACAATTCTGATGGCTAAAGATCCAAACGGGACAACAAAAAAAAAAAAAAAAAAAAAAAGAAATCCTACCAGTGGGTGGGAAAAGCTGGACTGAAAGACAGCACAGAGGTACTAATCATGACTTCAAAGCAACAAGCTGTGAGCACAAGAGGCAGAGGTCTACCACACCAGGCAAGACCCCAGGTGCAGGCTGTGTAAATATGCCCCTGAGACAATCCAAGGCAGGGCATACATGGAACGCCATAACCAAGTGGCTGGCATAGTATACAGAAACATCTGTGGCAAGTACGGCCTGGAGGTCCTGAGGTCAAAATGGGAGAAGCCCCCTAGGGTGGTCAAGAATGACCATGCTGAGATCCTGTGGGACTTCCAAATACAGACAGAAAAAACTGGTAATGGCTAACCAACTGGACAAAGTAGTGGTAGACAAGCAGAGGAAGACGGCCGTAGTGATAGATGTAGCCGAATGTCAGTGACATCAGGAAGAATGAACACGAGAAGCTTGGACTTGCACTCAGCAGTGACCTCCATGCAATTGTGATATGAAATTTAATCCAAATTGCGCTATATTTTTTTAAAAAAAAGGATGCTTTATTTTTTTGGGATGGATATTGAAATGACTGACTGTAGCTGTGGTGAGAAAACAGTGCAAGTTTTTACCTGTAAAACTAACCACACTGAGTGCTTTATGGAGGTTCCACTCACATGCTATTATGTCCCATTTAACTGGCACTACGTGTTGTTTTCAATAATACCTAAAATTTTGAAGCACATATCAGTCACTAGGTCTGCATGTTTCCATATTCCCAGCTTCACTGGCTTCCTGTAAAATACTATGTTAACTTTAAGATTTTGCATCGTACTTTCAAGTCTCTCTCTGATCTTAGCATATTTTGAGATCCTCCCCCTCTGTTACTCCTATTATACCACCTGCTCGTCTGACCACCAAGAGCTTTAGAGCTTTCAGCCAAGTGGCCCATCATCTTTAGAAGTTTCTCCTACACCATATTTGCAATGTTGATTCTCTCCCAGTTGATAAAGTCAGTCTTAAAACATATCTCTTTAAGCTTGTCATTTTTTAAAATTTTTTATTGTTACTTTTTGATTTTATATATATTTATATTTTTATTTTATATTGACTTTTCAATCTATGTTATTTTGAAATTGTTATTTTGTTTACTGTGATTTTGGTATTTAACTCCTTGTAACTGAGTCTCTTCAGAGGCATGTATGAATAAAGTGTGTGTGTCTGTAATGTGTATAATATGTTGGTGGAGTGCGCCTTTAATCTTAATCTGTTTGGTTGAAATGAGCTGCCCCACCTCTGCAACCCTCTTTGCAACCCAGTCATGTTTATTGTCACCGATCTCCTGTTTTTTCTTTGTGCAGATTTTGCTACGTGTGTGAGATCACACACATCTTCAAACATATTATGTATACAAGAATAATCTTGAATTTTTTACGATTTATTTGTTGTTACTGTTTATTTCATCTAAGACACATTCATCATTCCTACGTTCCAAACCCCACTCATCTGTTATTTCAAGCAAGATCAAGAAATGCTAAGAATATTTTGCAAACACCATTTAACCCAGCTCTGAATCCTATTTCCTCGGCAGTGAAACACAGATGATTTGGTTTTATGTGTTGGGGAAGAAACAGCAAGGCACATTCCATCCAGACTGAAATATTTGTCATCATGCTCTCAATCATAAGGATATCTTTCTCTTTCTGGCACTACCTCTCTCTCTTTTTCTGACAAATGTGTACCGTACTTAGGCTCCACAAGCAGCTTTATATGAGTCACCAAGTTAAGATTTATTCCTTCCATTACCTCACGCTCTTAGTGTCTTAATATCATGACATTTAAACTTGTACCAGAGCAATAAAAAAAGAGTCAGTTGCCTTATTTTGTTTTTCAGTGCTCATATAATTATTTATCTTAAAGTAAAAACTATGAATAAAAAAACTATGTTTCTGTTTATTCTAGGTGCACTGTCGAGTTCTCTCCTGTCTCTGTATCCCTTGTCAGATCATGCTTGGGAAATGCAACTGACAGGTTTGTGTTTCCACTAATGTATTTGCTTTTGCATATATACATCTCATTGTCTATGATTTTGCAGACGGAGACTTTTAAATGGGACAGGTATCAATGTTGAAATCAGCTCATCTGAGGGTGCGGCACTTCTCGCTTCTTTTTGCTAATTCTGTTAAGCCACTGGGACTCCTAATAAGGAACAACAGTGCCTTGATGTTTGGCCCTCTGGCATATGAGGTTTATTTGTGGGCGGTGAGTGAAGACACACATATTTTGATGCACACATATACACATGGTTAGCAAATGTGGATTTTCACTCACTTTTTTCGCTGTGACACAAACACACACTTGAACACAGCCACAGCCATAAAAGAACTGCAGAGATGCTAGAGCATTCATAACAGGCTCACAACAGAAATAGGGCCTATAATTTACCTGTACTAAATGCAGCTTTTTAGTAAGTGCCAAAGCAACCAGCATCCTACTCCACCATTCTACTCTTCTCACCTCTTACTCCTCCTCATCCTCACCACTCCTGGCCCAGATTGTAACTGTCTCCTGAAGAGCACAGAGTAAATAAAGCTAATGCAATATTTCTCTGGAGTTCATCTTGTGATGTAGTATGGTGTTTGGCTGGTGGGAGAACTAAGTTTTCAAATTGAACATGGCGGCTGGTTAGATGAATAATGGCGTTTCTGAAATAGTTTTCAAGGTTAGCATTCAATAAAAAGGACACACTTTCACATCTGAAGCCCATTTTTTGTGTGGAAAATATACACAACCTAAATATGGATTTTTATTTTTCCTTTCCGTTAGTGCTGCTTTTTAGTTATAAAAACACACTCAATGACAATCTCTCTCAGGTTCTCTCCTTCCCAGCGTTTCTGTGTCTCCCTCACCTCTATAACCTCCTCCCTCTCACAACAGCTGCCCTTACAAAGCCACTATGACATCTCCTTGAGCATTTCTTCCACTTTTTTTTGTGTGTGTACAAAAAATCTTCTCCTCTATCTGGCATCCTTTCTCTCATCCCTAAGTGCCGCTTCCCCCCTTCCACCCTCCCAGTCAGCTTCCCACTGCTGTCTCTATGGTGTCGTGATGGTCACCATAGCAACTGTATGGAGGAATGGAGGGTGGCATATTGGGGGTGGGGGTTGGGGGTGGAGGTAAAAAGACCATCATAGCATGTTTAAAGGGTTTGGCAACAACACGGTGAGGCACCACATTATCAAACACCAGTGAAAGCTCTTTTTCTCAGTCACAAACACCCATCCATGAGGCACACAGGAATAAAGACAGAAATACTTATACTACTACATAAAGTATGAATGTACATGCACCTCCACGCTCTCTCTGTTACACACATACACACACACACACACACTTAACAAGCACAAAGAAGCTCTCAGTGCAAGAGCATTAGAGTTGAGAGGCTTACCATTGGAAATGGGGTTTTAAGACTACCTGTGGATTGCCATAGAAAAAGAGTGAACTAATGTTAAATTGGCTTTGATGGAGAGAAAAATGCAACATGAGGTTTCACGAGCTAAAACTGCATTAGAGAACTGAAAGTGAGTTGCCTTTGTTAGAACAAAGTAAAGAGAGGGAAGTGCCTATTACCAGTACCTGAGAAAAAAAACCCCAAGCTGTTGTTTTATTTACCAATCTTTCAGACTCCATCTCCTTATTTTCCACCTGCAGGCTTTAATCTGTCTATGCAGCTGAGTTCCCTATGAGGAGATATAAGATTATGTTAGACAGTTTGGTCAATGAAGGTAAAGATGAGAAACACCAGGAAGAGCTAAAAAACTATCCCACTAGTAATAGGAAATAGAGAAGGAGAGGATAGCAATGACCAGTCCAAGGTAAAAGCCTGCATATAACAAGACATACAGTACAGCTAGAGATGGACTAGTAAGTGCACTCACAAAAGTAAGGGCCCCCTCGCAGTGATTTTCTTTTTAAATTACTTGAAATTAAAAAAAAAAAATTAAAATGACATAGTCTTTGTTAGCATCCCAAGCTTTGTGTTTTCTTGCAATATTTTTTGCATTGTGTGGCATGCAAAAAGTAATTTACTGTATTTACAGCGTTTACTGTATGGAATGAATAAAAAGATGTCTCCTACTTGCAAATGAAGTGCTTTTTGCAAATTGTAGGATAAGAAATAATATCCCAAAAAAGTGACATGGGTTCGTCCTCCTGTGGGCCCACCATTCACAGGAGCATCTGTAGGGGTTTGGTGGGAGTCAGAGGTGAAAGTACTGGCACTCTGCCGAGTGATACATGGAATGTCACCTCATTGGTGGGGAAGGAGCCTGAACTGGTGCTTGAGGTTGTGAGATGCCAACTAGATATAGTCTGTATCTCAAGGCATGGCTCATTCTCTGGAACCAGTTTCCTGGAGAGGGGTTTCATTCTGTTCCACTCTGGAGTTGCCCTCGGTGAGAGGTGGAGGTGGGGTGGCAGGCATGGGTATACTTGTATCCCCCGACTTTGCTGCCTGTGCTTTGGGGATTTTCCCGGGTTTACGAGAGGGTTGCCTCATCTTTACCTGAAGCTATTCTGTTATTGGACTTGTGTGCTAACCACAGTTTGCCCATAATGAACACCATGTTTGAGCATAAGGGTGTTCATAAGTGCACATGGCACCAAGACACCCTAGGCTGCAGAGCAATGATCGATTTTGTGGTCATATCATCAGTTCTGCAGCCATATATCTTGGACACAGGTGAAGAGCTTTCAACTGATCACCACTTGGTGGTTAGTTGGATCAGGTGGTGGGGGAGGATGCTGAACAGACCTGACAGACCCATCCGTATAGTCTGGATGCACTGGGATTGTTTGGCAGAGGCTCCAGTCAGCAAGATCGTTAACTCCCATATCCAGCAGAGTTTTGATTGCATTCCAGTGGAGGCTGGGGGCATTGAGCTCAATCATTCAAGAGGGAGTAAAACTAGCTCCTTCCACATTGAAAGGAGCTAGTCGAGGTGGTTTGGGCATCTGACTAGGATGCCTCCTGGACAACTCCTAGGTGAAGAATTCTAGACATGCCCTACTGGGAGAAGGCTCTGGGGCAGACCCAGGACTCACTGACGAGATTATATCTCTGGTCTACCTTGGGAATGTCTTGGTGTCCCAGCAGATGAGCTGGAGGTTTTGGTTGAGGTGATGGAAGTATGGGCTTCTCTGTTAACCCTTTAAAACCGGTTGGAGCGGGCACGCTCCGTTTTGCGTAATTATTTTTAAATCCCTGTAGAACCGGAACCACGTAAGCTAGCGCAATAATTTTTTTTGCATATGAAACCGGAGGAGTTGTACTTACATCTTATGCCATCAGCTTGTCCTAGGTCCCGGTTTCCTTCCACATATAGCTTTGCAAAAATTGCATAAAAAGCGCTTGCAGGAACAAAAACATAATATTCCAGAAACACACTTTGCCGATCCGATCAGCTGTTCGTAACACTTCCCACATTGAAACAGACGTCAGCGTCAACGATCGCATGTCCGCCATTTCCTGCCCGAAACCGGAAGTGACGTCATTTTCACAGAAAATGTAGTTTTTTACTTGTACGCCTTAAAAGCCTATACTGGTGTTTTTATAAGTCATGTTTGACTTTATGCTTTTCTGAATAGTTTCTGGGATGCTTAGAACTCGAATTGCACTGCTGGAAATAGTTTACTTTGATGCACATGCTGTTTTCTTTGCAAATTTGCATCATAGGATTGTTTTTCGTTTTTTCTGCAGCATATAAAAATTGGTGTATCTCAAAAATAAAACTATGAAGACACTTAAAATAAATTTCCTGTGGTTGTAAACATTTTTGTATTTAAAGTTTTGAGGGATAAGCCTCTTAAATTTCTCCAAGCAGAAATATGTGTAAAAATTTTTTGTAGTTTATTGCACTTTTTTGCAATTAATATAGTTACTATGGACTTAATGCATACATATTATTAAAATATGGGCTATATCAGTTGTATTGATGTATAGCAACTTGAAATGCTCCCAGAAATGGCACTACAGCATTTAAAAATATAAAGTAAGCTCTGGCGGACTTGGTTCTATGGTAGGTCTTAAAGGGTTTAAGACTACTGCCCCTGTGACCTGAACCTGGATAAGCGACAGAAAGTGGATGGATGGATGGCCTCATTATAAATCAGTACTCGTGTTGATTGGAAGTCTCTGTTTCTGTTGGAGAATGGTGAGGCAGTCAAAATGCTTGCTGGTGTATTGCCAACCTACTTCATAATTAAGAGATTCTCCATATCCACGAATGTGATCCCACACAGACTTATACTCTGCGACAATGTGAGAGGGCAGAGGCTGGACTGGAACTGGGTGTGCTTAGATGCAAACAGGCCAGGTAGACAGTCCAAAAACGTGTCAGACATGTTAATAGGTGGTTGTCAGCCAGCCAGTCACTCATAATCCATAGTGCCATCTGTATAAATGTATCTGGGACCTGTTTTCATTAACCTTGTAGCCCCTTGTGTTAGGGTACTGCGAATATGCAGTAGTGGCACATTCACCCAGGGCCACGCACAGAAACACACACACTCATAGCTCAGATTCACTCATTCCATGTAAACCCACTCATTGGAATTTATTTGTGCATGGACATGTAAAATTGTTGACCAGCCATATTTTCTGCAAGGCCTAACTTGGTAGTGTCAGGCTTGGTAATACAGATTGGTTTTGTATACTCACTATATGCATAGAAGTACTTTTATAGAACTTACAAATGATCACTGTCCAAAAAAAATAATTACATGAATTCAGTTTTAATATGTCAATGATTTTAGTTACATTAGTTCCACTCATTTGCATATTGCACACCAATAAAAGTATCATCCATATCCAACCTCAATGGGACCTCTTTACTGTTTATTACGTTCAGTGTTATAGCATTATGAATGACTATATAAACAAGTATATTTGATGTGTCTATAGTGCTCATCACTTAGTATTGGTTAATTGTTTAAATATAACCAACCAAATTGGCCCAATATGAAATTATGTTGACTTATCAACATACAATAATTAAAGTGTCAAATTCTCACTATACAGTTCAAAACATTATTTACTGTAAAAGATCATTTGGTCTCCATTAGACCTGATGATGAGACATAATTAATAATTAAAATCAATATTAAATATATAATCAACATATAATTGATGAAACTCTTTTCTGTTTTTTGTATTTCCATCACTCGGAATGAATAAAATATTGTAGTACAATAATCATATTTTGTTTATTTTATTTCCCATTTTTCTCATTTTATTGCAGTAAAAAACCTTTGACATTTAGTGTTAAATTTCTGGGGGGAGTGTGAAAATGTGAGACCAAGCCAGTTCCAAATATGAAGGTTTATTTTATTTGAAGTCTGAACTGCATTTGTCTGAACTGTTTTCTTGCAGAGTCACCACATGTCAGAAGTGTAATCCAGTCTTGCCCACTAAAAGGGATAAGCGAGTTTTGCTAGAACAATTAGATGGCAAAGATATTTGATAAGAATAGACTGAATTTTATTAAGCCCCATGAAGACCTGAAAAATCTATGCATCAGTCTAAGACTATTCAATATATTTCCCAAAACAAATCTCAGGAAAAATGAAAACTTTCTTTTACATATTATCAAATACCACAATGATTCACAGCCTATTTGAAATTATGTTTTCCCACTAGGGATCAACCTTTAAATTCAAAACAACTGAGCGATAAATACTCACACTTAAGGATACAGCTGGATATCTAATTATCAGACTGCTAAATGTTGCTTCATTTGATACACACACAAGCAAATATATATAGAATTAATACAAGCCACTTTGAGTGCATACAACTAAGAGAGAAGGAACTAACAAACAGACCAACAGCATCAGACAGACATGATGAAATTGAATTTCAAAGAAAATAAATTCACCTCCAACAACATAGAAGTCAAACGTGGAAAAAAGAACAAAAAGGAGCAAGGTGTGTTGCGCTCAGCATTCAAGTGAACCATATAAAAAGAGAGTCTTTGGTCAATCAAAGTCAAAAGTTGATTGGAGTAACCGCTCTGCCACGGGGACAGGTTAGATTCCATCTCTTTCATTTCTGTCTGCCAGAAAAGACAAAGCAACTGTAGAGTTAGGCTAAAATTCCTGTTATTATCTGTGGGGGCTGTGGTGAGTGGCAAGCTGCCCAAATTGAGAAAGTGAGAGTGCATTGAATGTAGATTTTTAATAACCATTAGTATGTCTGCCATCACACAATAGCTGATTCAATCTACTCCCAGTTTCAAGCTGTGAAATGATAATGATTAAGGTGAGATGTGTGTGTGTGTGTGTGTGTGTGTGTGTGTGTGCGTGTGTTGTGTTAGCACTGAATATGTGTGTCTTTGCTTGAGCACACACATTTTGGTATATATGCAGAGTTTGGGGGATTGAAAGGATTTTGTGGCTGTATGGTTCACACTTCCATAAAGCTTGAGCATTTTGCATATGCATCTGCACATTTTTGTACTTTTTTGTGACAACTGCCTGCACACTTGTGCTTCTTGAGTGTTTCTGGTTGTTTAACTTTTCTTAGTAGTTTTGTATGCCAGCATGCATGAATGACTTTGTATTTCTCTCTCTCTCTCTCCCTCTCTCTCTCTCTCTCTCTCTGTTTGAGTGTGTGTGTGTGTGTGTGTGTGTGTGTGTGTGTGTGTGTGTGTGTGTGTGTGTGTGTGTGTGTGTGTGTGCGTTTGTGTGTGTGTGTGTGTAAGGATGGGGAATGAGCAGTCTGTCATGCCTGAGAGGGAGCCAAGCCTGTTTAAATTGCCTTCTGGCTTCCAAGCCTCTCATCTGCAAACTGGCACCTCTTGTTCTCTTTCTGTCTCTCTCTCTCTCTCTCTCTTTCTTTCTCTCTCTTTCTTTCTCGCTGTCTCCCCCATCCTGTCTCTTTGCTTTGTATGTCCGCCTCTGTCTTTCCTCCTGTTTTGTATGTATGCCTCTATTCTTTCCTCCCCCGTCTTTTTTCTGCGCTTCTATTTTCCTCTGTCTGTTTTGCTCTTCACTGTCAGTTCTTGTCAGTTCTCCACCATGATGCACCTCTGTACTGAAAACAACGACACTATTAACTTTCCTTTGCAAACAAATTTGTTTTCATGGTCACAATTACACTTATACAATCATACTGCTTTTGTGATGCTTCTGCTGTAGCCTCATCTTAAAACATAGTCACTGCAGGCTTACTTGTTGTAAACACTTACCGCTTACTGTGTTTTTTAATACAATGCAAATGTGACAGAGCTACTTACAAATCAAAAATACTTTTGCGTATATCATTTAAAGCAAGTACACACACACACAGACATATACGTGTCTGTGACATATGTGTGTGTGTGTGTGTGTGATTTTAAGCTGTAGGTGTGTGTCCATAAGTGCATGTGTATGTACATCTCTTGGCATGCTGCTAATAACCCCCATTTGTTTGTCCTTCAGTGTAATGGCCTCCATAAATCACATCATATTCTCCTTAGAGATTTACCACTGGGCCCTTCGCTCCCTTTCTCCCCTCGTCATCTGGCCTTGTGTCTCACCCCTCTGCTCCTTCTACAACCCTCCTCGCCCCTCACATGTTTTCTCTTTTTCTCTTCTTCATCTTTCTCACCCTTATTCAAGGGCTGTGGTTTGGCCTGCTCGATCAAACCTTGCTGTTTGTAAGGCCTTTTAGTTTATCAGCTCGGGCACTTTTGGCTCTCCATTGATTATCACATTAGCAAAGCTTGATGTTTGAGTCACAGCCTTGAGATTCTGGTTGCGTGAAGGTTGTCATCGGGTTTTGGTGTTAAACGAGGTGAAAAGGCCACATGTCAAATGGACTGATAAGTTTTGTTTGTGAGGAGGTACTCCTAACAAAGTGTGTGTATGTGGTACAGGGTATTCATGATTGTCCTTGAATACTTAGGTGCAGTGTAGAATTCTGAGTAGTTTAAAAGCTTCAAGCTGTTTTAGCCAAGGTTGTTTTTCATCCTGAGTTGTCCCCTCTCACTTTCATTTCTTTCTTTTTCTTTCTCTCTCTTGCACACACATATTTCTGAACTTCTTTGTCCCTTTCTGTGAACTCCTTGTGTATGACTTCTTTGTACGAGTGACTTACTACTTTTTGCACACATGCTGATGGAACACACTGCTCTCACATGAATTTGTTCACAACCTAATGCTATTACTCAACCTATTCAGGATACCCCTTATCTATTGAACTGCACCCACAAACACAAAGAATACACATATACTCTGTCTCACATATATACACACACTGACACAAGATAAGCACATTTACAGTTTCACCTACGCATACTGAGTACCTTATACACTTCAAAGTGGGGCAGCCTATCTTTCAAGCAGGCAATCGCTCTGGTTACAGCATTAGAACTGGGATAAAGAAATTTTTACTGAACCTGAACATATGCTCTCAAATACACCTAAACCTTTCAGTGCAGTAGAGTGGGAGGCTTTAGAAGATTGGTTGAGAGAACCAACTGGAAAAAAAAGGGGAGACAAACAGGGATGTTGCAGGGCATTAACCCACCCAATCTTATTTTATCCACTTTCTTTAATTTGTAAAATACAATTAAGATGGCTTTTCAGTTTACTGTGACTTCATTATAGCTATAGTCGGAGGTTTTCTTTATTACATTATATTATAGGTATGATAAATGACTTAAGGAAACTCGCTTAACTGTTCAGGCTGATTCTTGAGAAAAATGATGTGGATTATGGCTTTTTTATTGTATTTGTTGACTGTGTCTATGTGCTGGTCATTTTTCTTTTTGGATTTCTTTCCTCTAAAATCTGCACAGTATCATTAGTTATCCCATTTCATAAACACAAAAAAAGAAATACTGTTCAGCCTCTAAAACACCTTTAATGTTTTTCTTTTGATATTGAATTAACCATGATGCACAAATCTAAATGGCACACAGTCAAAGAAAGAAACAATAAAATTAAATATAATTACATTTTATCACACATTTTAAATACTAAAAATATATTTGTTTGTTGTTTTATTTCCTTTGGTCACAGAACATCAGTCTCTTCAAAATAAATCAGCATCACTAACATCAAATCACTAAATAAGACAACCAGTCAGATTCCCCCTGCTAAAAACAAACATAAAGAGAAAAAAAGAGAGAGCGATGTGAACTGTAAAAATGACACAACACATTCAACCCAAAATGTGTTGAGAAATCTATTTAAAAATATTAAATATTTCTGCATGGGCCTTTTCGCTGTTTTTTTTTTTTTTCAATGCAGTATCAATTTCCAACTGGGTCTTTAGTCATTTACTAACAGACTGTCACAAAAACACAATTTGTCCCAGTTTAAGTTGTTACGTCAATGTAAAATGCTAAAGATGAAGTAGTATTTTGCACCAACTAGGTGGTTCCTAAAGAGCAATTAGCCAAAGAGGTGCCAATTCTCAAGTTGGATAGTGATCCAGTGATACCCAGGATCCAGTAAGGGTCCTGGCTAGACACCCCCCCCCCCCCCCTCCCCCCGCTAATGAAACCAACCCCTGGAACGGCGCAGCTACATCTGCAGCTTGGACACAAGCATTTCACTACATGTTGTACTCTGTATAATTGTGTATGTGAGAAATAAAGGTTGTTTGTTTGATGGTCAGTGAAAACTTTGAGGAAACTGGAAAAGTAGCTGACAAAAGAAGAATTGGCACGCCTTAATTTTTTAATTCTTGACAGAAAATGAACCACATGTGAAAGTCCTTGAGGAATGCAATACAGAAAAGACCTGATAGAGATGCATCTGGCCCTTTAATTGATCATCTCATGTTAGCCAACACCTCAGTGGAAGTGAGGTGTCTTACAGTTTTTTTTATTGGTTTGGCAGTTTCCACAAGCAATTGGTACATTTTCAAAACTCTTAGTACTCATATCACAAGAGATCATCAAAAGTGCACCTTTTTCAAACATTTCAGCATATTTTCAATTGTGTTAGTACAATACACATAATGACAAAATATCCTTTTCACTACACAAAATAACTGTTTCATCTAAATAAATGTTTTGTTCACAGTTACTGCCTTTCATAATGTTATCACTATAAAACTTTTGATTTCTATCTCTGAATTATTCAGTTTAATACATTTGTCTGTCATTTAATTCAACTGATCTTAATGTTTAATCAATGAATCATTCATTATGTCCATGGATTTTCAACTTGACTGATTGTTGTCTGGTCATTTGTAAGTTACACATTGCTGCAAGAGCTTTCAATCTAGAAATACTAATTGCTAATTGTTTCCCCCTGATGATCACAATTAGTTACCATATAAGTAGAACTGTGTTTGAAACTTTGCACTGTTCAAATATGGAGCAGGATAGTCTCGTAGGGAGAGGAAACCTTCATCGAAGAGGTGGTGGTGCTCCTCGACAGAGAGGTGGCACAGACAAAGAGAAAGAGGTGGTGGTGATCCTCGACAGAGAGGTGGTCTTCAGAGAAATGTAGGCAGAAGACAACGCACCATCATCTCTAATGAAGTCCGGGCCATCATTGTTGACCATGTGGTTAACAGAGGCTTTACCATGGCTGAGGCTGCCAGGTTGGTACAGCCTAATTTACAAAGGTCAACTGTCAGCTCTATCATCAGAACTTTTTGCCAAGAAAACCAGTATGTCTGCTATAGCAACTTCACTTCTAAAACATAGTACTCTATTGTATAGATGAACAACATGTAATTGTCAGTTTGCAGTAATGTAATTTGTAATACTTCAATATTGACAGTATATGATTGTCCTCAGAATTAACAGGAGACGACCTGGTGGTGGTCGCCCATGTGTTTTGACTGACCAGCAGGAGTTGGCTGTGGTGGAAATGGTCAGGGCAAGGAATGACATACTGCTGTCTGAAATCAAACAGGCTATTGAGAACAGCAATGACACCTTTGCCAATGTGCCACCAATTAGCCTTCCAACAATTGCCCGGCTTTTGAAGAAGCACCAGGTTTCCATGAAACAAATTTACTTGGTTCCTTTTGAGAGGAACAATGTCCAGGTGAAACAACTGTGTTCATAAAATATTCAGGTACAACACTAAACTGGCATGCAATTACTGTAACAGTACTGACAACTATTAGTTGTAAAAAAAAACTAACTAAATTATCATTTTAGAGCGTGATGGAGCTGGATGCTGCTGTGAATTATCACAAGTATATTTTTGTTGATGAGGCCGGTTTCAATCTGGCAAAAACTAGACGCAGAGGACGTAACCTT
This sequence comes from Neolamprologus brichardi, assembly GCF_056152115.1. NCBI lineage: Eukaryota > Metazoa > Chordata > Actinopteri > Cichliformes > Cichlidae > Neolamprologus > Neolamprologus brichardi. Next base: position 30,814,102 of record NC_142109.1, on the reverse strand, counting down.
ATTGGACAAAGGGCTACCATCCAAGTCCCTGGACAACGTGGGGGAAACATCTCAATGTGTGCAGCTATATCTGAACATAGTGTGGTAGGCTGTAGACCAGTTCTAGGGTCATACAACACTGAACACCTGATAGTTTTTTTAAAATGAACTGGAGCAGGCCTGTCAGGGAGAAGACATCGTCTATGTTGTTGTGTGGGACAATGTCAGCTTTCACCATCCACAGCTGGTTCAGGAATGGTTTCAAACACATCCTCGCTTCATGACCCTCTATCTTCCACCATATTCCCCTTTCCTCAACCCAATTGAGGAAAGGGGAATATGGTGGATTCTTCTCTACATGGAGGTGGAAGGTGTATGGTCGCCATCCCCATGAGCATGTCTCCCTTCTTCAAGCCATGTGTGAAGCTTGTGGTGATATAACTGCTGAGCAATGTCAAGCCTGGATTCGTCATGCCAGGAGATTTTTCCCACGGTGCCTGAACAATGAAGACATCCACTGTGATGTTGATGAAAATTTATGGCCCAATGTTAATGACTGGCTTGATTAATTGTGTAAAAGTTATAACAATAAAATAAAATTTATATTGCTTTATATTGTACAGTAGAGACTACAATAATGAAGGGAAACAATATTATTGAGACACTAAGCAATTAATCACAGAGGAAAATCTGCTTGGAATAAATTAAACACACATTATATACAAATTAAGATTCCAATAAATTTTACATTTTGCATTATACTTAGATGACATGAAACATGGAAATATTATATGTAATTAAATTAGTCAGCATTGTGGGCATACATTTTTTAGTGATTCCAAATTAATTCCAAATTTTGGGTCAAATCATAAACAATATGTATGAAGGAGGTCATGAGAGAGATGCAACAGTGACTGTCTACAGTCTGTAAATCACTGTGCGAGCTCTGTGATGGTTTGGGGTTTCATGTCAGCCAGCGATGTTGGGATTTTGTCCAAACAGATGGAATTATGAAAAAAAGTATATGCAGAAAAGTATAATAACATTTCGGTCTACAATACCATCTGAAAAGTATGATTGGCAACAGCTTCATTTTTCAGCACGACAGTGATCCCCAAAACACAGTCAATGCAGCAAAAGCACACCTGGATTAAAGTTAACACACAAACAAAAAAAGAAACAATGAGTCAGTCATGGGTTTGCCTCCTCAAAGCTTGATTAGCAGTGTTGGATTATCTTGACAAAGAATGAAACAAAATCAAGCAGCCACCAAGCAAAGAATTGGAAGTTCTTCAAGACTCCGGAGAACTAGCTGTCATCACATTTTATTGCCAGTAGGTCAGTTTGATTTAAACAAATAACTAGTGAGAAGAAATGAAATACTAACATATATTTTTAAAATCTTTCAAATAAAACATCATCTGCAGTATCTGTGGTTTCTTTTCTACTGTCTAAAATTACCCAAGTATTTATGGGATGACCTATAGGACTGTATAAGGTTACAAGGTTACAATACCAGCTCGCTCAAACGACACATGGTGTTCTCTGAAAAGTCTTACAATTTTTCATGTGAGAGAACGAAAACCGTGGCAGAAACGGTCGAGACTCCCATATGTCATTCAAAAGAGCTTGTTCAGAAAATCCTATTTCAAGTCCTTAACTTGTGAATTTTTATTTAATGTACTTGTAGATAAAATAAAGCTATATAATTGTTTAACAAGTGAAAAAAAAAACGTGTTGCAACAGATTTGCCCTGTTTTACATGTTCTTAGCAGTTTTGGTCACCTGATGTTTCTCTTTAAACCCAGAAACCAGTGATTGAAACACTTCAAGCAACAAAACCACACTGCATCCTGTTCACCTCTATTATCAAACATCACAAGATCAAAAATGACAAAAGTCTGTTTAGTCTTGGCTCCTTGCAGTCTCTCAGGGGAGATTTGTAAATCACTGTCCCAGAAACAGGTTGCAGGCAATGAAGCAGACCACAAAGCAAACTCAAATAAAAATACAACATTGTTTGAAGTCACCATACGGCCTCCTAGCAGTAAATGGGTCATGCCTCAATATTTCTTAAAGTTTCAAATTATTGCACAGACTTGCCTTGTTGAACTTTCCCTTAATTTAAGGTAGCGCAGTCTGGGCAAGTGGAAATAAGTAGTGTATGAAGAAAAACATTTTCTTTGGGGCTCAAGTTGTTCTGTGGTATTATCTGTATCCTTGCCTTAGAGTTTCCTCTATTTCTTCTGTCATGTTCTCTACGGATAGCATTTTGAGAGTCTTGCTCAGTCCACCCTGCTGCAGGATTAAACGTCTCAACAACTTTGGACAACCACAATAAAATTTGCATTTTTGTTTAAAACATGCCACATCTGCTACATGTTCTAATATACCCTGACTTTAGCAATACCTTTAGCACAAACATGGTGTTGGCATTTTGGATTTTTCTTAAATGCCCTGAAACTTGGTACAAATAGTGTATAGTACACATTTTTGGTGATGCTTTCTAGGAGATGTAGAAGCACGATATAGGTGGAGAAATGTGTTACAAAAAATGATGGATATCAGATAATGAACTAACTGTAATGCACTGAACTATCATCTATTTTCCTGATCAGATAAAACCTTAGCTCTTGGGTGCCAGTTTAACTCACTGGTTGAGCAGGTAACCATATTCCATTTGGCTGAAATGCAATGCCACATTCAAGATTTACCTATGTCCCTCTGCTGCATGTCTTCCGTTTCTCTTTGCCCACTCCTTACTGCTGCACTACCAAATAAAAGGCAAATGTCTCAAAGAAAAAAAACCTCACTAATTTTAATTCTAACAAAATACCCACAAGATGAATAAAATTCCCATCAGCCTTGAAATCTGTGTTTGCTGATTCTTGGTAAATGTTTGCATGGTTACATTGTGGTGGCCCACCAGAGGGCTCCACTCACACCCAGGTCGGGAGGAGGGGTTCTGCTGGTTTTTGGCGCAATGTGTCCAGTTGTAGTTTGGAGGTGAATAATGTCGGAATGGAAAGTTACAGCTCTTGTGTCGTCTGTACTATACCTCCACATTGGTGACCCTAGATTTGGACATGTCACAGGCCATGGATGACGCTGGCCTCACCGTGGATGCACCGGCGAGCCCTTTGCGTCCCGCCGCAGCTACGCTCGCTGTGGCGCTTCAGTTGCCGGATTTTTAGCTCCACAATGCCCCGTTGTGGTTCGTGCACGTGGAGGCTCAGTTCGCTCTTCACGGCATCTCGGCTGACGACACAAAGTTTCATCATGTGGTGGCCTCACTCGACCGCTAGTCAGCCGCCGTGCAATGACCATCCTCCGAGACCCACCCGCACACGGGAAATATGTCGCCCTGAAGGACCTGCTGCTGCGGCGATACATCCTCTCCAATGCAGAGCGAGCCGAGAAGGTTCTCTCCCTCTCGGGCCTCGGCGGGGGCACAGCTCTTGAACTGATGGAGAGCATGTTGTCCTTGCACGGATCGGAGGACGGGGGAGTCCTCTTTGTCCATCTCTTCCTCTGACAGCTGCCTGTGGCCGTGAGGACCAGCATTGCCAACTCCCCATTTCTGGCAGCGAGGGATTACCGCTCCCTGGCAAAAGAAGTGGACCGCATCCTTCTGGCACCGCTGCATTTCCGCTGACGGTGTGGTTCCGTTGCCGGACAGGGTCAAGGCTGTTGCGACTTTTCCATGTCCTGCCTCAGTTAAGGCGTTGCAGGAGTTCTTGGGAATGATCAATTTTTATAATAGTTTTCTCCCCAGAGCTGCCCACCTTTTGCAGTCGCTCTACACAGCTTTAAAACGTAAGACGGCTAAAGATCCTGTTGACTGGTCCTCAGAAAGTGTCCAAGCATTTTCCGCGGCCGCCTCGCTGGCCCACCCGTTTCCATCAGTGGAGATCGCATTGACCACTGACGCGTCAGATGTCGCAGTGGGCGCCGTGTTGGAACATTGCATCTCCGGCTTCTGACAGCCACTTGCCTTTTTCAGTCGCACGCTCCGTGACGCCGAACGCAAGTACAGCGTTTTTGATAGAGAGTTGTTGGCTCTGCACCTCTCGGTGCGGCACTTTAATTTTTTCCTCGAGGGTCAACCACAAGCCTTTGACCTTCGCTATGTCCAAGGTTTCCAACCCTTGGAGCGCGCGCCAGCAGCGCCAGTTGGCGGCCATTTCGGAGTTTACGGCGGACATTCAGCAGATGGCTGGTAATTCCAACCGGGTCGCTGACTGACTGTCCCACATGTTGGTTTCTCCTGTGTACGTCGGCATCGACTACGCCGCCATGGCCGCTGAGCAGCATGCTGACCTGCACTTCGTTCTGCGCAGACGGGCCTTGTGTTGGAGGATACGCCGGTGTGGGAGGGCAGTCCGCGTTTGCTAGTGATGTGTCGTCGCGAACGAAATGGATCACTCTTTGTGTTTTTTCACTTTAAATTTGTTTAAAAGGAAAAAGCTGAAAATTTAAATAGTTAAAAGTTGAAATGCAAATAGCTGGTTTTTGTATTATATGATTTATTTATTACATTTTATGTGGAGTGAATAAATAAAAGTATATTTACGGTGGCCCCTACAGACAAAGCACGTACAAACGCCAAAACACATCAGAAGTGCTCCAGGATGCTAGGGGCAGTGTTGAGCTTTTGTTACCTAGTGGATAAACAAGCCAGCAAGTACCAACGACTGGATTTGGTGTGTGGTAATAACAGGTAAAGGAACATTTTTTAAATAATTTGAATATATATGAGTGCTTGTGTATAAATACACAAACAATACAAATATGCTTTCAATCGTGTAATTTAAGTGACCTAGGTAGCTCTGTTTTGGAAGTTTGTACATGCTTTGGAGTTTGTACATGCTTTTTGGAGTTTGTATGTGCTTTTTGGAGTTTGTACATGGTTTGTCTCTAGGGGCCACCGTATATATTTATATATAAACATATATAAAGAAAACCACTTTTACATTAGTAATTCCTTTTGTGCATAATTTTATATTGTTGTTAATAATAAATTAATTAAAGCAACAAAACAACCTGAAGAGCCAGTTGGGAGCCGAAAGAGCCGGCCCTTTTTAGTGAGCCGAGCCAAAAGAGCCGGTTCTCTAAAAAGAGCCATCCAGAAGCCCCAGAGTGCAAGAGCCCAAGGAGGACCACCGGAGGGGCATCCGTGCCACCTTCATGGGAAGGGCTGAGGATCCCCAGACGAGGGGTCACCCAGTAGCCACCGGGCAGAAACTAGAGGGGGCTGCACCGGCGTGGCCCGAGGGCCCTCCGCGCCCCGGAAGAGGCCTGACTGAGCAGCAGGCGCCAGGCCCCGCCAAGTAGCCACCGGGAGTGAGGTGGCACATGACCTGAGCGCCCAGCCCCGGACACCAAGAACCAACAATGCACCGACCCCTGAGGGCATCAGTCACCGGCAGGGAGTGTGGTGAGATAATTAAACAGAACGAAATGGATCACTCTTTGAAGTGAACGTTTTTTTTTTCTTTCTCTCACCCTCTCTCTCGCACCTTTTTTCCGCTTCACTCTGCACGCAACCCTTGTGCTTTGCGCAGGGGCGGTAGTTACACTCGCAGTAGCACAGGAACAGAGCCAGAGGGAAAGGGAGAGAAAGAGAGCCAGGGACAACAAGAGACACCATCGTCACATTAGAAAGGTATAGTAATCATCCACAACTATATTCAGTTGCGGATGATAAAGGATTCAGAAGTTTTATTCATGCAGGCCATCCAGAAGCCCCAGAGTGCAAGAGCCCAAGGAGGACCACCGGAGGGGCATTCGTGCCACCTTCATGGGAAGGGCTGAGGATCCCCAGACGAGGGGTCACCCAGTAGCCACCGGGCAGAAACTAGAGGGGGCTGCACCGGCGTGTCCGCCGGCTCCGCCGGCAGCCAGCTGTGCCAGAGTGAACCGAGCCGCAGGCACAGAGGCCGGAGGCCCGAGGGCCCTCCGCGCCCCGGAAGAGGCCTGACTGAGCAGCAGGCGCCAGGCCCCGCCAAGTAGCCACCGGGAGTGAGGTGGCACATGACCTGAGCGCCCAGCCCCGGACACCAAGAACCAACAATGCACCGACCCCTGAGGGCATCAGTCACCGGCAGGGAGTGTGGTGAGGGGAGATAGGCCTCCACACTTGGAGGGCCTGGGAGTTCCCAGAGAGGTGGAGTCTAAGACCCGACCTGACATATAGACACAGACAAACAGGCACACACAGACACAGACATGCATTCCCACCCTCATGCACACATATACAAACACTCAGCACTCACCCAACGTAGGAATAAACGTAAATGGACATGTACACACAATCACACTCCCCAAACATACTCTATACCCCGGGTCCAGGTATCGCCCCCCCCAGAGGGGGCGAGGATACCTGGAGGATACCTGGATACCACCTCCGGGGTGGAGGCTAGCAGACCGCCCCAGGCTCCGCAGCAGCAGGGAGGCCAATCGGACAGCCAGCATCTCTTCCCAGCCCCCCCGCCCCGATGGCTAGCAGAGAAGGGTGTGTTAAGACCCCATACCCTCCTCCTCCCGCTCAAGTGTAGTGTTGCTGCGTGTTGCTCTAAAGTGTGTTTAAAACAAGGGAGAGCATGGTGCTGCTGCCAGAGAGCAGCAGGTGTTAGCACGGCCCCTCCCGAGAACCCTCAATGTCTACATGGATTTAAAATTGAGAGGTGGGCACCGGCGCCAGAGGTAGGTTTGAATACACAGACCGTCTACTGGACGCCGTTAACGTGCCCACCCTCAAGGCCCTATATATATATATATATGTGTGTGTGTGTTATGAGAGTGTAAGTAATGTGGATGTCTAACTTGTGAGATAAAATTGAGGCACAGGTGGCCAGAAGAGGACAGAGGGGGGGGGAATGTCTCCCCTGCACCCTGGTGACACACCCGCACCCCAAAGCCCTACCTGTGTGGGTGGGTGTGGTGGAGCGGGAAGTGGGAGGCAGCCGGGGATGGGGAGGAAAAGAAGGGAGGGGAGGGTGTCCCTCCCTAGGGCCAGCTCCCCCGCTGACCCCAATAGGCACCCCCGTCCTCTGGTATCCACCAAGGCAAGGGAGCCCAGGCCCATCCAGACCGGGGCCTACGGCAGCAGCACCGCCAAGCCCCACAGGACCCGGGGCAGCCCACCCTACCCCACCGCAGAGGAAACTGTACCCACCCCAACATTCAATCATCTCCCAGACTACACAAGACACAGACACCCAGGTTAAGTTTATTCTCCACCTCTCCTATGTCTCTCCCCCACCTGCAGAGTGGACTCCTGCAAAGATGGAACAACCTCCCTGCCAGTTGAAGAGCCCCCCGGTTAGGCCGATGCACAAGAGGCCCCCTGCGCCAGGGCTGAGCCCCCGTGCACCCACCCGCCCACAACCTCGGCGACACACCGACGAGGACCGAAGCCCCCAAGTCCCAGCCAGAGCCCCAGCACGGAGGCGAAGCACCCCCGAACCCCAAACCCCCACGCCCGCCCCGGATCCACTCAGGGGCAGCCAGGCCACCAGGCCAGTAACCTACGTCCGCCAGCACAGACCATCCTCCAGCCCCGCGGCACGCGGCCACGAGGAGAACAACCTCTGAGAGCGACCAGAGCCACTAACCAGGTTATGAACACAACCCCCGGGTTAAGCCCTCCAGGGATAACGTCTCTAGGGGTCCTCCAGGTGCCCTAAGCCCATCCCAACCTCCACATCAACCACAATAGCCAAGGCGGGACCAAACCACGACCCCCCAACCCCGCTAGGTGATGGAGCCAATCAAAGGAGCCCAGAGGGATTGATCTAATGTGATGGCAGAGGCTATATCGAGACTAATGTGATCTATTAGATAGTTTCTATATTGGCTAGAATTAAGATTATTTTTATTTTTCCAGTTCATGAGGACCGTTTTCTTGGCGATGCATAGGGCAGTAAAAACCATGTGGACTGTATTAGTTTCTGTAGTGACATCATCCAAATTTCCCAACAAGCATACTAAAGGGGAGGTTGGAATTTTACATTTCAGACACTTTGATAAGTCTTCACATATCTCGTGCCAAAACTTCTGCACTGGTGGACAGAACCAAAGAGCGTGGATGTAATTGTCTGGTGTATTGCCTTGACAGTGTGAGCAGTTGTTGGCGGATGTAAAGCCCATCTTGAACATTCGATGACCTGTATAGTGCACTCTATGCAGTATTTTGTATTGTATTAATTGGGATTGGGATTTTTAATCAATTTAAAGGTTTTTAAGCACATCTGAGACCAGACGTTTTGGTCTAAGCTGACTGATAAATCTGCTTCCCACTTTGCAATAGGAAGGGATATTGATTCATCTATTTTAGAAAGTGTTCTGTATATTTTAGATAATAGTTTGGGGGATTTAAGAGTAAGAAATTGAACCACACTTGGTGGTGTTTGTAATTCAACTTGACTGAGGTTAAATTTCTTTTTTACTATGGATTTAATTTGTTGATATTCTAAAAATCTTTTCTTGTTGATCCCATATTGTGTAACTAGTCTGTCAAATGGAATAAATTCTGTTCCCTCTAATATATGTTCTAAGTATTTAATTCCTTTACAACTCCATTCTGGGAAATTAATCATATTATTGTTTTGTAATATGTCAGGGTTATTCCAGATAGGTGTACGTTTGCATGGGATTAATGAAGACTCCGTTATTTTTAGAAACTCCCACCATGCTGTCAGAGAAAAGCTGATGTTGATGCTTTTAAAGCATTCATGTCTTTTGATGTTTGAGCTAATAAATGGTAGGTCTGAAATCTCTAGATCATTGCATAGTGCCTGTTCAACATCTAGCCAGGGCTCATCTAAGAGGGTACATTTTAACCATTCTGAGATGAACTGAAGCCTGTTGGCTAAGAAGTATTGGTGAAAATTAGGCAGATCTAATCCTCCTCTATCCTTGGTTCTTTGTAGCGTTTTTAAGCTGATACGCGGGGGTTTATCTTTCCAAAGGAATTTAGAAATATGTGAATCCAGAGATCTGAACCAATCTTGTGATGGTTTGTTGGGGATCATTAAAAATAAGTAATTTATTTTTGGCAAGATCATCATTTTTATAGTGGCGACCCTTCCCATGAGTGATATGGGTAGAGATATCCATCTAGTCAGATCGCCTTCTACTTTCTTTAGAAGTGGGATGTGGTTTAATTTAATTAAGTCTGAAAGCTTAGGAGAAACATTAATACCTAAATATTTAATATTTCCAGATTGTAGTGGGGCAGAAGATGAATTATGGAAGGAGCAGTTAATGGGAAGAACTGTAGATTTTGGCCAATTAATTGAATAATCTGAAACTCTTGAAAACCAGTTTATTAGAGTAATTACCTCAGAGAGGTTGATTTGTGAGTTTTGCAGAAAAAGCAACACATCATCCGCATAGAGACTGATTTTATGTTCTACGTTCTTACATTTTATGCCCTTAATTGTTGTAGCCTGTCTAAATGCTGCTGCTAGAGGTTCGATAAAAATTGCAAAAAGTGAAGGGGAGAGTGGGCATCCCTGTCTGGTGCCCCTCATGAGACAAAAGCTGGAGGATGTCTGGTCATTTGTTCTGATACGAGCTGTTGGGGAATTGTATAATATTCTTATCCAATTTATGAAAGAGTTTCCAAAACCAAATTTGTGTAAAGTTGCAAATAAAAATTTCCAGTTAACTCTGTCAAATGCTTTTTCTGCATCTAGAGATAATATTATGGTTTCAATGTTTTTACTGTATGAGTAGTCTATTAAATTAAGTAATCTACGAGTGTTTGTTGAGGAGTGCGACCTTTTATGAAACCAGTTTGGTCAGGATGAATTAAGAGGGGGGTTATTTTCTCTAATCTCTTTGAGAGAGCTTTGCAGATTATTTTAAGGTCTACATTTATAAGGGATATTGGACGATAACTTGAGGGAAATAAAGGGTCTTTTCCTGGTTTTAGCAGGAGATTAATGTTGGCAGAATTCATATTTGGTGGTAGTCTGCCATTTTTCTTGATTTCCTGTAAAAATCCATGGAATACTGGTGCCAAAATTGTCCAGAATTCTTTGTAGAATTCTGCAGGAAAGCCGTCTGGACCTGGAGCCTTGTTATTGGGCATACTTATCAGGGCTTCCTGGAGTTCACCTGGCGTCAGTGGCGAATCCAGTGCCATTGCTTGACTGTCTAGTAATTTTGGAAGAGTTACGTTGTCAAGAAACAAATCAATTTCATTTTTAGACGGGTTTATTTGTGGTGAATATAAAGTTTCATAGAAATCCCTAAAAATGTTGTTTATTCTTCCAGGGTCATATATTGTGTTCCCCGATAAATCTTTAGTAGCACATATAGTTGTTTTTTCTTTATTTATTTTTAACTGGTTTGCTAGAAATCGACCTGATTTGTTACTGTGTTCAAAATTCTGCAAGCGAAGTCTTTGTACAAGGAATTGTGTTTTTCTATTAATAATTTCATTTAATTCTAGTTTTGTTTTGCATATTTTGTTCATTATTTCTTGATCTTGGTGGAACGCGTAGGCTTCTTCTAAGGATTTGATGGTTTTTTCTAATTCCTGAATATTTTTGTTTTCTTCTTTCTTTTTGTGTGATGAGAAAGAAATTATTTTACCTCTCATCACAGCTTTTCCTGCTTCCCATAGAACAGAAGCAGATGTTCCGGGAGTGTCATTAAATCCATTCCTTTTTAAAATATTTAATAAAGTCTTCATCTTTAAGTAGTGATGTGTTAAATCTCCAGTTTTTACTTGGCATAGTATTATTCTTGTGCATTAGTGTTAAAGATACAGGAGCATGATCGCTGACAGCTATAGGGTGAATCTCAGTGTCTGAAATGTCACTCAGCAGTGAGCTGCTGACCAAAAAATAATCCAGACGAGAGTAGGAGTGATGAACATGTGAGAAGAAAGTATATTCCTTACTGTTGGGGTGAAGGGAGCGCCATGCATCGCAAAGGCCATAGTCGCTCATATACTGTTTGATTATATTTGTGGATTGCCAATTGCGCTGAGTTCCTGTTGTGTTGAGCCTATCCATTTCTTCATTTAGTCCAAGGTTGAGGTCGCCTCCAAGAATGAGTGTGCAATCAAGGTGTTCAGAGAGTGCACTAAAAAATCCGTGGAAGAATGAGGGTTCATCAACATTTGGACCATATATACTTACAATACATAGTTTTTTGTTCAATATTGATAGTTTAATAATAAGAAATCTACCCTCTGGATCTATAACTGTATCGAGTACTGTAAAATTAACATTTTTATGTATTTAAATTGCTACTCCTCTTTGTCTAGAATTATAACAAGCTGCAAACACATTAGGAAACTCAGGTGTTTTAAGTTCGTTTAAACCTGTAACAGGTCTGTGAGTTTCTTGTAATAAAACAACATCTGCCTGTAGTTTTTTAAGCTGGTTAAATATCTTTAACCTCTTTCCTCTGGTGCTAGCCCCATTTACATTCCATGTGACAAACCTCAGCATGCCCATAATTGTGTGTGTATGTCTAATGATGTAAGCTGGGTGTTTCGTTTAGACGGGTGGAGAGAATGTGGAAACATCACTTGTTTGTAAATAGAAAGAGAAAAAAGTGTGGTGATAGGCTCCATAAGTCTGACTATGTGTGTGACTATTCACTAATATGAACAAGCGTGGCTTGTGTATGTGTCCTGTAAGTCTGTGCTTGCTGTGAGGCTGTTGTAAATGTGCTGCCGTTGAGCGCATGTGTTTGCGTGATCGTGGTGTGAAAATATGGAGAAATAGAGGGTGTTGTTTGTAGGTGAGTGGGGAAGTAGGTGATCACAGCAGTGAAAGACGAGAAAGAAAGAAACCACATAAACTGTAAGCGACAACAAAAAAAAGAAAAGAAACGGAAACATTCCAATTAAAGTAATGACGGAGGGTGACGGTGTTATATCTGCTATGACATCATACTGATATTACTAGGTTAAACCCATGTTAAAGGAGAAAGTGTGAATGAATAAGAAAAGAATGTAGCGGGTTCTTATCTGGAGTGCAGTCAATATAACCACGGTGTGGTGCCGGGGTCGCGGTAGAGCTGTCCGTCCACGTAGAGCCGGTCCACGGCGATGACAGCACGGGAGCCTTTCAGGATGAAGCTACGTCGGACTGGGAACAGGACCTTGCGTCGTTCCAGGATCTCTTTGGGGAACTGGTCGTTCACGCTGAAGTCCGTTCCTTTCAGTTCCCTGCCGCGACTCTTCACCTGTTCCTTCTGTTTGAAATGACCAAATTTGGCCACAATAGGACGTGGTCTCCCGGTCCGCGACCTCACGCCCCCCAAGCGATGCACTCTATCGAAGGCGATGTTCTTTACGGTGTCCTCCGGCAGCTTCAGGTGGATTTTAATGAAGCTTTTCACCGTTGCCTCCGCGTCCTCTCCGGTAGATTCTGGAATACCAGAAAAAACAAGATTATCTCTCATGCTACGGGCTTGTAGATCGATAACGGACTCTTTTATTTTTTTATTTTCAGTGTTTAGCTGGGTCACGTTATCAGCGAGAGATTTGACCGACTCCCGTAGCGTGGCATTTTCAGCGGCAAGCGTTTCCACCTGCTGCTGGCTGAATTCCAGGGATTCTCTCAGAGATTTAAATTCCCGGTGTAAAATCTCCACCAGGGACAGCCTCGCATCGAAACTGGACAATCGCTTGTCGATTGACTCCAGGATATCTGCGATGTCTTTGCCGGCAGGCGATGTTGTGCCGGGGTAGTCTGCCGGGCGACATCTCTTCGATGACGGCGTCTCGGTTTTGGCCGGGGAAGATGCACTCTGGGCCTTCTTCATTACTAAATCTTGGAAGCAGCGGTCGATGTATTCTTGGAGAGCGTCTAAACTCTCCCCGTTGTCCTCCAGGGTGTTAGAGATGATAAGACAGATGTTGTTAGTTATATGACAGTTGGTTAGTTTATTTGGCAGTACTGAAGCTTAAGGAAACTTTGTTAAACTCTACGCTACCATTCGCTTTTTTTTCCGCCAAATCTCCGGCGTCTGACATCACCTACAACATGGGTCGCTTACCTTACCCGTCACTTCCGTCACTTACCGTGGTGAGGACCTGGAAGGCTGGTGAGGACCCGGTCTGGGGCCTGGATCTCCTCCATGCCTGCTTCATGCCCTGGGGGACAGGGCTATGGCTCTCTACATCCTCTTGCAGGCCATTAAATGGGGAAACCATTTGAATACAAGCGCGCCGATCCACACAGGTGTGCACACAGGTGTTCACTGTTTGTAGACTTAAATCACACCTTTCTTGGCTGCTACTTCAAAGCACATTGTGCGCTGTCTGTCCTGCGTGCTGCACAACAACATTCAATATTTAGTATTTACTGCTGTTTACACTTAGCTAGATTAATGCGATGGTGTTGTGTATAGTATGTTGCTTTGTTTTGGGTTTTTTTTGCTTGTTTTCTATTCTTTTTCTCTCAACAGGTGATCCCGGAGATATTCCCCCCCCCCCCCCCCCCCCCCTTTCTCACTGTCCCTCTCCCCTTCTGTTTTTCTTTTCCTTCCTCTTTCTTTCTCCCTTTCCTATCCCTCACTCATGTCTGTCCCGTCTGTAACAACTGAAAATAAAATAAAATAAATAATAAAAACAAAGGTTGATCAAATGGACCAATACGCAAAATAAATCCATTGGGTATCCTTGTTGGTCTTCAGACAACAATTCTGACGGCTAAAGAACCAAATGGGACAGGCAAAAAAAAAAAAAAAAAAAAGAGCCGGAAAACCCATCCCTAGCGTTTGCTTGCAACGTTTCCACCGGTCAGTCCCCTTTCGTGATGCCATCGCGTTTTTGACTCCGTCCACGCCCTCTCTCATCCGGGCATACGTGCTTCAGGCAAGCTGGTTAGCGCCAGGATCGTTTGGCTGGGCCCGCAGAAATCGGTGAAGGACGCTGCGGCGTGTGTTCCATGCCAACGTTCAAAGATCCACAAACACACGCAGGCGTCCCTCGAACCCTTCCGCATCCCTGGTCGGCGTTTTGACCATGTGCATGTTGATCTGGTTGGCCCTCTTCCGCAGTCGCAAGGTTTCACACACCTTTTACTGTGATGGATTGCACAACCAGGTGGCCAGGGCTTTCTTGTTGACGTGGGTTTTGTGTTTTGGTC